>NC_056725.1:1157898208-1158025708 GCF_019279795.1 Protopterus annectens | reverse complement strand
ATCTTCTGCCTCACTGGATAAAATGGGACTTGGAGGAGGTACATCCCTGATTTCCATGTTGAACATGCGCCTCATGGTTTAAGAAGCACTTCTTGTCTCGCTTAATTCCAGCATGTTCTCAGCTGGAGTAGTCACAGGGAGTCTCTTCTTTCATATTGTCGAAGTCCAGAATAGTGTTGAGGACCAAGAAGAATCTTTCCCAGGTCTTCCCCTAGGGTTCATCATGATTCCGTGTCCCAGGTAGAAGTGTACCCTGGGTCTTCCCAGGTCAGAGATCTCATTTCATGCCTTTGACTTCAGGTAGATATTTGATATCTGGTAAGTGTCCATACAGGCAATTCCTAAGTGCATTCTTAATAAGCATGGTGTGATGGCATTCCCAGGCCCAGTGCAGATCGATCATGTCTCCTAAACCTGATAGACTTCTTTGAAGCGGTCACCAACGCCGTAGGTGATGGTAAGGGGGTTCACACAGCCTATCTAGATCTCAACAAGGCTTTCAACACCATGCACCACTCTGGAATTATAGATAAACTCACTAAACTAGGTATAAATCCCTATGTCACAAGATGGGTTGCCAACTGGCTCACTAACGGAACCCACACTGTGAAAGTAACAGACTCTAAATCCAACTTCAGACCAGTGACAAGTGGAGTACCACAGGGCTCAGTCCTAGGTCCTCTCCTGTTAGCCTGTACTTCAGAGAAGTTTGCTAATGACTGCAAACTAGGAGCCATAATCAAAACTCCTAACGATGTGGACATCCTACAAAAGGGCATCACTGAGACAGATGTCTGGTGTCAATGCCACTGCCTCAGGCTCAATGCCAAAAAGTGCATTGTCATCCCTTTTGGTAAAAACTGTGTACCCATGAACTACCACATAGGCGGTAGTCTGTTTAACACCGAAAGTGTGATAAGAGACCTTGGGGGACAGGTGGACAGTAGTCTCTCCTTTGATAATCACATCGCCACAGTAGTCAGGAAATCCTTCTTCATGGCACACCTCATCACAAAAGGTTTCTCATCCAGGAAAAGAGATCATTGTTCCCCTCTACTCATCACTCATTAGACCCATTGTAGAGTACAACGCCCCTTTTGGTATGTACCTCACAAGACATGTACAACAACTGGAAAGGCCACAGAAATACCTCGGAGGATTACTGGCCTCCAGCAGATGCCCTACGCAGACAGTCTCAGAAAACTCCAGCTTTACTCTGTCTCATATCGCCTACTCAGAGGCGATCTCTGCCTAACATACAAAGCTATGTCAAGCCCAGAGCTGTTGGACATGCTCCATGTAAAGAAATCCCAATCCCTCCGAGCTACACGCTCTAGTGACCTAAACCTCAATAAACAGAACATGCTGGAGGGATAGATTCCTGTCCCAGAGACTTCCCATACTCTGGAACAAACTACCTATCTATATCAAACAAAACTCCTCATTAGCACTCCTTAAGAAAAATCTTGATGATTGGATGGGAGATAGGAAATTCACTCCGGGGATCACTTCTGTGGCTCTGCTTGACGGGCACAGGAAAATAATTTTCTTGGGTGGCAAAAACCAGGGTACCGTTTGGCTAGGCTTATATAGGCCCTAGGGCCAATAGCCTAGCACCTATCTATGAAACCTAACACAGCTGAAGGTAAAACAAAAAACTTTAATGCGCACAAAAGAGAATAAGTGCTTTCACGGTGTGCTGTCACCACTTCATCAGACTGTTCTCAATTGGTAACAGAAGCATTTAAATAGCATAAGTTAATTAAGGCACTAATAAAAGCATCAATTATCTGAAAGAAAAATGTCACAACTGAAAAACAGGAAAATGAAACCTATAAAAGTATATATATATATATATATATATATATATATATATATATATATATATATATATATTATATATGTGTGTGTGTGTGTGTGTGTAAAACAAAAACAAACCACATCACCGTCCTTACTAGAAGCTTCAGTCCACCAAAGAAAAAGCTGCAAACAAATATAGAAACACTCGTGGTCCAAAAAATGGCAGTTCAGTGTTAAGTACTAAAATTCTTTATTCAACCACAGGTGTATAAGCGCTTTCACAGATAACTTCTGCTGCTTCAGATACAAATGCATATTGTCTGCTGTGTGTTTTTTATACCCAAAGCCAATTGCCATGTTCATCTTAAAGAAACATCCTACATTAAAATATTTTGTAAAATTTGTCACATTCAGACTAATTAATTCTATCCATTACTGTGAAAACACACTACTTAAAAATATTCATGTATGATAAACACACAAAAACACACACACAAAAAAATAATATATACATATATAATTAAATATACATAAACATATACTCAAATATTTAAATACATACTGTTAAAAAGCACTAGTATTTAATATAAATAAACCTACTGCTAAACAGCTTAACTTTTCATTTGCTCAGTGGACTCTGCTGGACACTTGAGACTGTCCTAAAAGACACTAGGACTTTCCTACAAAGATTATATGTGGCTACTTCTGATTTGAGTGCTGACTACCTTTTAGTGACAATGGAGATAGTCGCTCTTTACTGTGATCCCCAATATTTGGAGCATAGAAAATATCAGGAAATTTATGCATGTCAATCACTGTTTTACTGAGGACAAGATCAATTTAATTTGTGCCCTTTTATAATTGGTTTTAGAAAACAATGTCTTTTTGTTTGAAGATCATTTTTATGCACAAAAGGTTGGCGTGGCGATGGGCACAGCTTGTGCCAACAGCTACACCAAACTTGTGTTGGTACAATGGGAGAAAGATGTTTTACTTCAAGCTGAGGGCTTCTCTGAACATATCTTATGTAACATTTGTGGACGATATTTTTTTGTTGTGGAGGGGGTCAGTTGAGAGTCTCACGCAGTTTATAGAGTTTTTACATAAGTCTACAGATTTTTTAAGATTTACTTTTAAATATTCTTTTGATGAAATTGAATTTGTTGACGTTAAGGTGAAAAAAAACTGATTTGACTAGCCTAGTAACTAGTATTTATAGGAAACCCAAGAAAGAATATTCTGCTCCATAGAGATAGCATGCATCCTAGGCATGTTACCCGGGGTCATGAGACTCCACAATAACAACGAACAGCTTGCCGAGGCCTTGGAGACTTTGAAAATGGATTTTATAGATAGAGGCTATAAGGAAAAGGATATTAACAGTTGTATTACTGATGCATATGAGGAGAGAGGGGGAAATGTAGGCCATATTACGCTGCTGCATCTAACTGAAGCCATAGCTACAGAACAAAGGACAGGATTGATTAGGTTTACCCACACATACTCTTCTGATGTTAGTTGTACATGTGACAGTTAAAAGGAACTGGGACATTTTGGATACTGCAGATGAATTGAGAAATGCCATAGACACTGTTCCACACTTTTCTTTTAAAAATAAATATTTGAAAAGGCATTTGTGCTATAATACTTCTACTTTTAACAAGGTTTTACAGTCAGAGAGGCATGGCACTTTTAAATGCAGGAATTGCACAGCCTGCAAGTTTATGCATTCCAATCCTACTTACGTGCACCCTAACATCACTTCAAAATATGTACAAACTTTTATGCTGATTGCAGGACTAAGAACATTGTTTATTTTACTTACTGCACTGTTTGTCATGCTTTTTATGCAGGCTTGAGTAATAGACAACTCAAAGGCAGGGTGTTGGAACATCAGAGAGACATTAGAAACTGGAAAGACACTAATGCTCTTGCTAAGCATATTACGTGCTATGGACAGGGACATCATTTTAAATTTCTTGTGCTGGAGATCTTTCCTGAAAGTCTGAGGGGGAGACCTTAAGAATCGCACTGAATCTACAGAGCAAAAATGTATTCAGTCTCTTACCGCTGATAAAACACCAGGTCTTAATGAAGTTCTCTCTCTTAAGCCTTTTTTAAAAGATAGACCCCTCAAACACTAAGTATAGGATTGTTTATATATATATATATATATATATATATATATATATATATATATATATATATATATATATATATAAAATGCTTTTTATATGTTTCATTTGCCTGTTTTTCAGTTGACATTTTTCTTTCAGATAATTGATGCTTTTATTAGTGCCTTAATTGACTAATTAACTTATGCTATTTAAGTGCTTTTGTTACTATTTGAGAACAGTCTGATGAAGCGGTGAAAGCACACCATGAAACCACTTACTTTCATTTGTGTGCATTAAAGTTTTTTGTTTTACCTTCAGCTGTGTTAGTTTCAGTACTTTGTTTTTTTAGGCATAACTGTCAATGGGTCACCAATAAAGGCATCGGACTTTTAGCAGCTCACATTACTGAGAAATTAATCTTGTGGTAGAATTACAGAAACACTCTTGCAGTCCTGTTCAGGAGCTGCAGATTTATAAGCCATTGTGGGGTGGATCCATGTAGAAGATGAGCACATCTGTGATCTACCTGTTTACTAAATGAGGAAATGCAATTCTGCTTTGTGCTTGGATAATCAGTACAAGGTGGAGTTCACATTAGATGCATTTGCCATTTAGTGGTAATGGAAATTAAGGTTTGCTTTTCCTGTGTTATCACATAATTCAAACTGAAAATGACCAAAACTAATCTTTATTACCCTTGATGGCCAAGAAGTGTGCAGCTACTGGTTCCCTTTGGCAGAGGAAAACCTTCCAGGCCTTGCCAAGTGGATTACCCGAATTTTTGAAGTCTCAGTTGGCTGCATTTCTCTGTATTCCTGTGTAGAGCCTGTTATCCCACTAGACCTTCCAGCAGGGCTGTCAATAGTGAGTGAAGCTACTAAAGAAACTTGCCATGTAACAGATGCACTTAAGTGGAAAGTTTTCTCAGTTTGGATGAAGAGCAGTACTGAATACCATCTCAGTCCATCTGTTGGTGATTATGACCTATCTCAAACAGTTGTTTAATTGGACCTCAGTTATTCCATGGCCTGCGTTTATTTCAGCTCATTACCTGGTAGAGTTAAGAATGGTAAATGGGCATTAGCTAATCCAAATAGATTATCTTCATATTGATCACTGCTGCAGTAGCCTTCGCGATACAATTTATATCCGGCGAAGGATATAATAGCCAGCCACCTTCCAAAGTTTGAGTACCTTCCACACACCAAAACTGTCAAGCCACTCGAACTGAGCTGACTAAAAGACAGGTTTGGGTTGAAGCCCTATAGAGCTTTACTGACACCAAAGAGTGCATGCCTGTGAAGAATTTGAGGATTAAACATTAGCTTCTGCTTTCCTTCTACTGGATAGATAAGTCCCTTTGGGGGGAGAAACCTTCCATTTTCCTAAATGTATTGCAGTTTTATTACTTTCCTCTTTAGAAAAGTTATTTTTAAGCTAGGGTGTTATATCTTAACATACAGTGTTGAGACTGTAATGTTTTTTTAAACAGAGCACTTGATTGTTCTCAGCTGTGTAAACTAATTGAAAACATTTTTTGTGGAGAATCCGTGTTTATTTTCCCATTGTGGGGCTGCCATAATGTTGCTTTCTGCTGATCCTCTTCCCTGGGAAAGAGGCACCATTTTCGGCTTGACCATGGAACACATTGCTGGTCCCACAGTGGGTCCTTCTCCTAGCCACAAAAAGAAAAACTTAAGCAAACTGGCTTTGCCACCATAACAGGCCAGCAATTTCTCTCAGCCACATGTGGGCGACTTTGCTGTGGCCATTTGTTGTACCTCAGACCACACTTTTATCAACCGGGAGTTAACCATGTCCTCTGCAGCTGTTGGATTCACCTCCGTGCGCAAGGAAAAGCCACTCATTGTTCCTAGGAGAGGAAACAAGGAAGGTTTACCTGTTGTGTCAAAATGCTGTACCCAGCCCTGAGGCAGCAGTAGCTGCAATTAGTAACATGGTTGGCCCCATTTTTTCTTGTCAAAAAAGAAGCATAAAACCAAGCATGCATCCACTCCTCAAATTTCTTTGGATAAGATTATTTTACTGGAACAGGCTCAGGATTTAATTCAGGCTATTGGTCCTTCTTGTAAAGTAGTTTCTGGTAAAAAGAGTGATTCCTCTTCCCCCGAAGAGGTTCAAGATTCTGTATCTGAACAGGAAGATGCAGGGATGGATTCAAAGTTTTATTCCCATATTTCTAATTCAGTCTCTGAGAGCTCAGTTTCTGACTCTCCCTTGCAGAGTTTCTTTCTCTGAGGCTATTGCTAGAATGTTCTAGCGTTTTCAGTGGAATAACACGCACGTTTCTTGGTCCATCAGAAAATACTGAGTTTTTACAGAATGATTTTCCAGAAACTCCACCCATCCCTCCTGCCCTAACTGCTTTAGAGGATGTGTGTCTTACTGCCTGTAGTTTTCCCGATAGCTAGCTGTCCCTAAAACTGCCGATAAGATGTATAAAGTTCCTCAGTCTGTTAAGCCTTTATATACTATTCCCGAACCTGATCTAGCAACTATAGCCTTATTTGACTCCACTGCAACTAAGCACTTAATTCCAATCATACTTCTTTGTAGCAAGGATGGGGAAAAATGTGTGTACTACTTTGACCTTGATTTATAGAATTTTAAATTGTTAGGCTCATATGTTTGTTCAGACTAATTGTGAAAACATGAGGAATGTTTTACTTCTTACAGGGCTATGGCCACTGGTACTGTTTTTATGAGGTTTGCATGGATGCATTCTCAAAACATCTCGGACGTGAAACAAAAAAAAAAAAATTAAATTCTCCCTTAGAGATTGGCCCCACTGCTGCAAAGGTGATCAAAAAGTGTGATGAAAGGGGCAAGCTGATTTCAGGAAATCTCTAAGATTTTTCAACCCTTTTTTTTCCAAATTGTCCAAGGGATTTTCTTTCTCCTCATCCAACTTTGGCAAGAAAACAAAATTCAGATAAACAGACATTAAAGAATTGTCAAGGGAGTTCCAAGAAGTCTGAAACTTCCCAAACCAAGTCTGGATGACTATTCTTAGACCTTGTGACCCCCTCCCACCCTGGCTGTTCCAGAAAGTCAAAATCTCCATTTTTCTCTTTGGCAACAGATTATTTCAGACAGAATGGTCCTGAAAATCATACATCAGGGTTACAGATGTCAGTGGGAGGAAATTCCTCCTTTTCAGCAGGTCATTCCTCAGCCTGCAGATCAGGCTGCTGTTTCCACTTGTTCTTAATCACATGTTGTCCCAAGGAGTTATAACACCAGCTCTTTCTTCCCAGGTGGGAAGGGTTTTATTCAAGGATGTTCCTAATGCCAAATAAAAAAAAAAGGTTTTGGAGACCAGTTCTGGGTCTTTCTTTCCTAAACTTGTTTATGATGGTGCCCATGCTCAAAATACTGTCACTTCGCAAACTGTTACCTCTCTTTCAACTTTGCTTACAACACTAGACTTAAAAGATGCTTAACTATTCACCCAGACTTCAGGTGTTTCTTAAGGATTTGTGTGTCTGAATCACATTATCAGTTCTCTGCCTTACCCTTTGGACTATACACTGTACCAAGAATGTTCAAAATGTGCCTAGCTCCAGTTACAGCTCATTGCAGGCTACAAGGTATCCATATTTTTCCATATTTATACAACTTACTAAACTTCGGCGTGGCTTGGGAGTGCCTTCTGTGTGGAGTCTGCATGTCCTTCCCACGGTTGGGTAGTGTTCGAAAGACATGCGTGCGTAAATGGGCATGCCTTCGTTGAAGGTTGGGCGTCGAGCTGGCACCTCGGCGTTTCGTAAAAATCTACTGCCAATCATTAGCGGACCGGAGTTCCGCTGTGTCGACCCCTTACCGAGAAAAAGCCGAAAGACAAACAACAACAACTAAACTTTGTAGTGTTTTTTTTCAAAATGTCAGGAATCTCTCTTGTGGGTGACAAATTTCTTGCACAAGCTGGGATTCCAAGAGAACATTCAAAAGTCTTTCTTCACACCCTCACACAGGATTGTGTTCCTGAGATGTCAACTAGACACCTCAGTTCAAAGTGCTTTTCTTCCACAGGGAAAAAAAAGAGCTCTTTATTTAGATCTGTTTCTAAGGTTTTCCACTCTGACTTCAGTCACTGTGAGGAATACCTCAGGATTTTGGTTCTCAAGGCATCTGTGATTCTCATGATATCCCTGGCAAGACTCCACATGAGAAAGATAAAGTGATATCTGAAAAATCTCTTTAATCCCACCATCAATGTCCTTTATCTTTCCAATCCTGTTATTGGTCTTGGTCATAAGTGAAAACTTTTAGTGGAGACAACAGATGTCCTCAAATCTCTCCATCTCCCTTCATGCTCCAAAGCAGTCGGTAACCACATATTCTTTGGACTTTGTTTGGGGAGCATCTTCAATTGTGATACAAGTTCAGGGTTTGGGGCACCAAGGACAGGCACAAGCACAGAAATATCTAGGAGATGCTTGCCCTGATCAAGGCACTCAACTCTCTGAGCCATCTTTGATTACCAGGACATCAAGTGGTTACAGACAGTACAACAGTTATATGGTACATCAACAAGCAAGGGGGGACCAGGTTGTACCCCCTTTGCAGACTAGCCATGTTAGCTTGGGATATAGTTTCACAGCACATTGTTTCTCTTCAGGCATCCTATATTCCATCAGAGCAAAACAGTGTGGCAAATAAGCTGAGAAGGACCAGGGCAGACTGTCAAGCTGAGAAGGACCAGGGCAGACTGTCATGAATGGAAACTAGATCAGATTTGATCAGTCTGTGTGGAGTTACTCATAAACCTCTCTGGTTACTGTGTATCCATATTCATAAAGGATACCCACACCTCCAGGTTGGTGGCAACGCACGAAGCTTCGGAAACCATCCAGGTGCAACTAACCATAGGCAAAACTGCTCTACAAATTGTAGCATGCTACAGGCCACCCTCTCAAACTCAGGAACCCCACACAGCCTTCCTGAAGACACTGGAGGGTATAAATGTATCTCCAAACACCATCATATTGGGTGACTTCAACTACCCGAATATAGACTGGGAACATTACTTAAGCCCTAACTTTCTAGCCCAACGGTTCCTGGAGTTCATAAATTCAAATGCCATGGAACAGCTAGTCACTGTTCCCACGAGAGGAGAAAATATACTAGATCTCATTGTCACAAACATGGGGACAAAATTCTCCACCCGGAAAGTATATCCGACATTGGTGAGGACTGATCGTAAACTAATCTCACTGGAAATCCACATCCGCCCCACCCCAAACAAAAAGACCATAGTGAAGAACTTCTCTAAAGCAAACTTCACACTACTCAAGACTGGTGTAGTATCCTTCAAGGCCCCTGAGCCAGAGGAAACCACAACCCAAGCTGCGGAAGCCCTTACAAATGCCTTCTATGAACACCTCCAGGACTGCATGGATCAGGCAATCCCAAATAAAACCAAGACTCTTTCCACAAAGGGCAAACGTCCAGTCTGGTGGACCCCAGCCATTAACAAACTTTACAATAAGAGGAGAAAGCTATTACATGATAGAACAAAATCCATAAAAGGAAGTCACCCCTGATCATTATTAGTAAAAAAATACGAGCACTCATAAAATCAACTAAGGCCAATTTTGAGAGAAAAATTGCCATGGATTCAAAGGACAATCATAAGGCCTTTTTCAGCTATGTTAGGAACCTGGGTGGAAACTCCCAGATATGCTCAGAATTAGTCCAAAATGATACAAAAATCACTGAACCCACAGACATTGCCAACATACTGGCAGACAGGTTCAGTGCAAACTTCACCCCCCTCCCCTAAAGGAGAGATAACTATCCCAGCCGAGTGTAGCCTCCCGGACATCTCAAATGCGCAGATGAAAGCTGCTCTCTAAAGCTAAAAACACAGCATCAATGGGACCGGATGGTGTCCCCGGCTGTGTGCTACACGAGCTAAATGAGGAATTAACCCCGCACATAAGGCAGCTGTTTAATCTCAGCCTTACCACAGGATACGTGCCCAAGGAGTGGCGTACGGCAACTGTGGTCCTACTCCACAAAGGCGGCGCCTCTACGGACCCTGGTAATTACGTTATAAGCTTAACAAGTCTAGTCTGCAAAGCTATGGAGAGGATCATAATGGAGCTCATAAACAAAGATATAGGGGACTTGCAGACATTGGACCCGACCCAGTTTGGCTTTGTCAAGGGAAGATCATGCCTTTTGAACTTGGTCGACTTCTTCGAAACAGTCACCAAGGCCATTGATGAGGGAAAGGCAGTCCATACAGCCTACCTTGACCTTGCAAAGGCTTTCGACACAATACCCCACTCGGGTATTGTAGAAAAACTTACCAGCTTAAATGTAAACCCATATGTCACAAGATGGGTTGCAAACTGGCTTAAGGACAGAACCCACAGGGTTAGAGTTGCTGGCGCAGTGTCAGACTCCAAGCCGGTTACAAGTGGTGTCCCACAGGGCTCGGTCCTTGGCCCCCTATTGTTTGGCATCTACTTCTCAGAAGTACAGGCCAGCATGGGAGGACTTTGGCTGACAAAGTTTGCAGACGACTGCAAACTGGGCGCCATAGTGGAAAGTGCATCGGACACGGATATCCTTCAGAAGGGACTCACGGAAACAGATAGCTGGTGCCAGAGCCATGGCCTGAAGTTAAACGCCAAAAAATGTATAGTCATACCCTTCGGGAAAAACAAGGTAACCCCAAGCTACCATATAGGTGGCAATCCACTAAGCACAGAAGAGGTTATCAGGGACCTGGGGACCCAGGTTGACAGTGGCCTTTCTTTTGACACTCACATTGCTAAAGTGGTTAGAAAGACCTTCTACATTGCCCACCTGATCATGAAGGGATTCACATCCAGATCTAGTGAGGTCATTGTTCCCCTGTACTCTTCACTTATCAGACCAATGATCGAGTACAATGCCCCATTTGGGATGTATCTCACCAGACATCTGCAGCAATTGGAGAGACCCCAAAAGTTCCTCACCAAAAGGATAAAGGGACTCCAAAATCTGTCATATGCTGCCAGATTGAAGAAACTCCAGCTCTATTCAGTCGCATACCGTCTGCTCAGAGGTGACATGTGCCTGACATACAAGGCCATGTCCAACCCGGAATTAATGGACATGCTCCACCTCAAAAAATCCAAATCCACCAAAACCACTAGAGCAAGCGACTTAAACCTTAGCACGGATATAAATAGGACATGCTGGAGGGATAGATTTATCACTCAGAGACTCCCTATGCTGTGGAATAAAATCCCGGTCCATGTGAGGCAGAGCACCTCGCTGACTCTGTTCAAGAGAAATCTAGACCTGTGGATGGGAGATCGTAGGTTTACCCCGGGAATCATCTCTGTGTCACTGCTGGACAGAGGCACAACAAACTAATGGGCACAGTATTTTTTCATATAAGGGGTGGCGTAAGCCACAAAAATTTGGGCTAGGCTTATAAATGCCTTAGGGCAGATAGCCTAGTATAAACCTATGAACCTATGAACAATCAATTGGGAAAATTCTCTTCCAGGACTCCATGCAAAAAGGCCTAGAAGACAGATGCCTTTTCTTTTATTTAGACAGGCATGTTTATGCATGTCTTTCCACCCTTTCTACTAAAATACAGGGTATTTCTGAAGATTTAGAAGAAATGCCCAAACATCATTGTGGTGACTCCCTTCTGGCCAGTGCAACCCTAGTTTTCTCCTTTTGGAAATGGCCAGAGGGAATTACCGCAAGCTTTCTCACCGAATAGATCTACTCCCATAGGAACAGAGGTGTTTGATGCACCCTGGCATCAGTCATCTTCAGTTGACTGCCTGGATGATAGGGTCTTAATTCCTCTTGGGCCAATGTTTTCTGATGACATGTAGTGGGTACTAATGGAGGCAAGAAAGAGTGCTACTAGAAAGTCATATTATTAAAACAGAAAAGGTTTTCTAGTTACTGCCATTTTACAATAATTGTGTGAGTTACTATACTATGTCTTTTCTTATCCCTCTAACAAGGTTCATTTAGCTACCATTTCAGCATGTCTGTCCATGGGTCATCCTCCTTCAAGGCAGTCTCATGTCAAAATGTTCTTGAAATGGGTTTTCAATAAGAGACCTCCAAGTAAACTGGTGGACACTCCTTGGGATCTTAATTTTGTGTTAAGCCAATGCTTGCTCCATTCCAGCTAGTCTCGCTGACTTGAGGTTCTTAACATGGAAAACAGTTTTACTGATTGCTGTGACCACTGCAAGAAGAGAATCTGAGTTGCAAGCTATTATGGTGAGTCAGTCCTACGCATGTTCTCTTGGGGTCAGGGTTTCTTTGAGAAATGATTCTTTTATGCCTGAAGTGGTATCCAAGTTTACTTAAAGCCAAACTATCCATCTCCCCATTTTCTTTCCTGAACCTCAAACTGAGGGAAAAAGGATACTCCATACATTGTATTCCACAGATAATACTGGTTGTGTCTTGACAGAGCTAAATCTTTCAGGTTTTGCATCAATTGTTTATTTCTTGTGAAGGTAAGAAGGTACAACTTGCGTCAAATCCGACTAGTTCCAAATGATTATCTAAAGCTATTACCTTTTATTATACTCAGCATAACAGATCTATTCCAGGTGGGGTCAAGGCCCACCCAACCAGGGCCTTGGCTTCATCTATGGCTATTGTGGAAAGGGTTGGATTCTAGAAGTATTGTAGAAGCTGCTACTTTGTTCTCTGTGCATGCTTTTACAAAGCACTATAAACTTGATTCTTTTTCTAGGTCTTGATCATGCTTTGCTAGGACCATTCTCTAGAGCCTATTGAATCACTTACTTCCACTTCCCAAATATAGTTAATTGTGGTAATCTACCCATATAGCTAAGGCTACTGCAGCAGTGATCAATATGAAGAAGCCAGTACCATTTTGTAAGCTGAACCTAACATAACAGTAGAGGTTTGAATGATCACTGCTGCAGTAGCTGCTCCCTTCCTCTATCCCCTTTGTTTTTTGTGTGTTTTTTATGGCAGAGTATAGACATTTATTTTTTGTTGTTCCTAGCATTGTCCTTTCAGAGCTAAGCCTCTCTCTCTGCTGTCAGGGAAGTTCTGACTTCCTCCAACTTGTCTTTTAGTCAGCTCAGTTCGAGCTGCTTGACAGGGCACATAGGAGGTGCCCTGAAGCTTTGGAAGCTGGCCATCTGTTATATCTTTGGCAGGTATATACCCATATAGCCAAGGCTACTGTAGCAGTGATCATTCGAACCTCTGCTTTTAAGGTAAGTTCAACTTGCACAACTGTACTTTCCTTAAGGAGAGAGATAACTCTGCATCTCTGTCTGCCAAGACCCCATACCCTCCATGGATCTAGCTTCATGATTAATATAGGGTTTCCCATCTCATATTCAAACCACTAATTTCAGTTTGTATCTTGGAAAATGCCTCTTCTTGGCCATCACCTTTGCTTACCAGATCTCTGAACTGTAGGCCCAAATCTGTACAGAAACGTATCTGATCTTTCACAAGGATCAGATGTTCCTTCAAAATCAACCCACATTTCCTATTCACAGTACTTTCTGAATTGCCCAGAATACAAAGTACCCACCTCAATCCAATATATCTTGCTATTTTAAAATTAGTGGCTTCCTATTTGGATAGCTAAATCTTAGTTACCCCCTCTTTCATATGTAACTGTTTAGTGCACACTGCAGCTCTTTGGATATTAACAAATTTTCCATTTTACCTTTAAAATCTGCAACATCTACTCCAAGACCAATTATTGGAGAGCAGTAGTCATCCTGGGATTAGTGCTTTTGTTTTTTTCCTGGTAAGAGAAGGAGGTCAGTGACATTATTTCCTGGAGACTCCTCCTCCTCCGCTTTCTCCTCTTTCCTCTCCTTCTCCACCTTCTCCTCTTTTGCCTCCTTCACCTTCTCCTCTTTTGCCTCCTTCACCTTCTCCTCTTTTGCCTCCTTCACCCTCTCCTCTTTTGCCTCCTTCACCTTCTCCTCTTTTGCCTCCTTCACCTTCTCCTCTTTTGCCTCCTTCACCTTCTCCTCTTTTGCCTCTTTCACCTCTTTCTCTTCCTCCTCTGCTTTCTCCTCTCTCTTCCTCCTCTGCTTTCTTCTCTTTCTCTTCCTCCTCTGCTTTCTTCTCTTTCTCTTCCTCCTCTATCCCTTTTCTCTTCCTCCTCTGCTTTCTCCTCTTTTCTCTTCCTCATCTGCTTTCTCCTCTTTTCTCTTCCTCCTCTGCTTTCTCCTACTTCACCTTCTCTTCCTTCCTGTTTCATCTCCTTCTCATCCTCCTCCTTTTGGGTTCCTGTTAGGGGTCGCCACAGTGGATCATCGTTTCCATTTCTTCCTGTCCTCTGCATCTTGCTCTATCACACCAACGACTTCCATGTCCTCTCCCACCACATCCATAAACCTTACCTTAGCCCTTCCTCTCTTTCTCTTACCTGGCAGCTCCATCCTTGGCATCCTTGTCCTAATATTCCCAGCATCCCTCCTCAGCACATATCCAAACCAATGCATTCTTGCCTCTCTGGCTTTTTCTCCAAACTGTCCAACCTGAGCTGACCCTCTAATATACTGATTCATAATCCTGTCCATCCTAGTCACACCCAATGCAAATCTTAACATCTTTAACTCTTCCATCTCCACCTCTAACTCCTGTCTTTTTGTCAGTGCCACCGTCTGCAGCCCATATAACATAGCTGGTCTCACTACCCTCTTGAAGATCTTCCCTTTCACTCTTACTGGTACCCGTCTGTCACAAATCACTCCTGACACTCTTCTCCACCCTGCCTGTACTCTCTTCTTCACCTCTCTTCTATACTTGCCATTACTCTGAGCTGTTGATACCAAGTATTTAAAATCATCCACTTTCACCAACTGTACTCCCTCTATTCTCACTCACACACACATTCTGTCTTAGTCCTGCTGACCTTCATTCCTCTCCTCTCTAGAGCATACCTCCACCTCTCCAGGGTCTCCTCAACCTGTTCACCACCCTCACTACAGATCACAATGGCATTCACAAACAACATAGTCCATGGAGACTCCTGTCTGATCTCGTCTATCAACCTGTCCATCACCATTACAAATAAGAAAGAGCTCAGAGCTAATCCTTGATGTAATCCCACCTCTACCTTGAATGCATCTGTCACTCCTACTGCAGACCTCACCACTGTCATCTACCCTCGTACATATCTTGTACCACCCTTGCATACTTCTCTGCCACTCCTGACTTCCTCATACAATACTACACTTCCTCCCTTGGCACCCTAACCTATGCTTTCTCTAAGTCCACAATCATACAATGCAACTCTTTCTGACCTTCTCCATACTTTCCATCAACACCCTCAGAGCAAACATCGCTTCTGTAGTGCTCCTTCCCAGCATGAAACCATACTGCCTCTCACTAATCATCACCTCCCTTCTTAAGCTAGCTTCCACTACTCTTTCCCATAACGTCTTGCTGTTACTGATGACTTTTATCCCGCTATAGTTACTACACATCTACACATCACTCTTATTCTTAAAAATTGGTAAAACACTTCTTCACTCCTCAGACAATACTCACTTTCCAAGATTTTATTAAAAAATCTGATTAAAAACTCCACTGCTATCTCTCCTAAACACCTCCATGCTTCCCCAGGTATGTCATCTGGACCAACAGTCTTTCCATTCTTCATCCTCTTCATAGCTGTCCTTACTTCCTCCTTGCTAATCCATTGCACTTCCTGATTCACTATCCCCACACCATCCAACTCTCTCTCTCATTCTCTTCATCAGTCCCTGAAAGTACTTTTTCCATTTGCTCAACAACTTGCTTGTGAGTATATTTCCCTTGTTATCCTTTATCACCCTTGCTGCACATCTTTCCCAGCTCAGTGCCTCTGTCTAGCCAGTCGGAACAGATCCTTTTCTCCCTCCTTGGTGTCCACTTGCACACAACTCTTCATATGCCTTCTCCTTAGCCTTCGCCACCTCTCTCTTTGCCATGCTCTTCATCTCCATATACTCCTGTCTACTTTCTTCATCTCTCTGACAATCCCACTTCTTTTTTGCCAACCTCTCTCTCTGTATACTCTCCTGTACTTCCTTGTTCTAGATGTCACACCAATCATTTTTCTAGCTGTGTCCCTTACCAGCTCCACTGTAGTTATTCGGTAACTCTTCACTGCAACCCTGTCTTAACTTTTCCCTGAACTCCACCTCACAATCATTCTTTTTCAACTTACACCATTTGATCCTTGGCACTTCTTTTCTTGATCACCAACATCTTCCTACAGACCACCATACTATGCTGCTTAACTACACTTTCCCCATCACCACTTTACAGTCTCCAATCTCCTTCAGACTGGCCCTCCTGCATAGGATATAATCCACTTGTGTGCATCGTCCTCCACTCTTGCACATCATCATATGCTCCTCCCTCTTCTTAAAGTATGTATTCACCACAGCCATGTCAATTGTTTTCATAAAATCCACTACCTTCTGAATTTCTCTCCTTAACACCATACCTACCCATCACTTCCTCATCCCCTCTGTTCCTTTCTCCAACATGCCCATTGAAATTCACTCCAGTCACCACTCGCTCTCGTCCTTGGGTACACTCACCACCACTTCATCCAACTTGCTCCAACAATTTTCTTTCTCGTCCATCTCACACAAAACTTGCAGAGCATATGCACTAACAACATTCATCATCCCACCATCAATTTCCAGCTTCATAAATATCACTCTGTCTGACACTCTCTTCATCTCCAAAAACTCTCTCGGTATACTGTTCCTTCAGGATAACCCTTACCCCATTTCTCCTCCTTTCTACAGCATGATAGAAAAATTTGAACCCACCTCAGATACAAATGGCCTTACTCCCCTTTCATCTGGACTCTTGTATGCACAATATATCAACCTTCCTTCTCTCCATATCATCTAGCTCTCTCCCTATACCAGTCATACTGCCAACATTCAAAGTTCCTACCCTCGCTACCACACTCCTAACATTCCTCCTCTCTTCCCACTTTCAGACCTACATCCCCCCTCTTCTCCTTCTTTGGCCAGCAGTAGCCCAGTTTCCACCAACACCCTGTTGGCCAACAGTACTGATGGCAGTCGTCAACCCAGACCTCGACCAATCTGGTATGGAAAATCTGTATTGTTGTCAGCATATGTCATTTGGCAAAAGTTTTACACTGGATGCCCTTCCTGATGTAACTCTCCCCATTTATCTGGGCTTGGACTGGCACGAAGAAATGCACTGGCTTGTGCATCCCCAGTGGCTGGGTTTTCCTGAAGACTGCTGATCACCAGAAAGCCTAATAACTGCTTCATGGTTGCCAACTTGGACTTTGCTTATATTTTGCTCCTGGTGAGAGAAGGAGCAGAATGCATTGATTTCTGACCATTTCTAGTTTGGCAGGGAGTGTCTGTGCTTTGACGTTCCTGATTGGTCTGGTTGTTATTCAAGGCATCTACCAGGAAAAGGCTACAACAAGCCTAGAGACCCTTGCATCACCTGGGACAAGACTGTGGCCTGCTTCTTCTCTTGGAATTGATGCCAATGTTTTGCTTCTGGTAAGAGAAGAAATAAAGGAACATTCTGTCCTAGCAGAGTGAAGGTGTGGTCAGACCAGCACTAGCAGTAGCCAGGCAGTTACCCATTCACGCAACTTTCCTCTTCATTATTCTTAAGAAGCTAATTCTTTGTTTTCAGTAAGTATTGCTTGATTTGTTTCTACTTCAGAATGTCTGCCTAAATACCTCACCCATAAATCACCAGGGTCTACTTACTAGTTTCACCTCAAGTGTTTGGTAGTGTCCTAGATAGACACAGACACAGAGTGACATTTTTCCTGCAAAAGCACAATTGAAATTTCACAAATACCTAGCTGCACACAGGACAACTAGTTTGCAGTGAAAAGCACTTTCCCCAGAGATGTAAACTGGATACTCCTGACATTGCTTTATATTCTCACTCCAACTGTCTATAATCAATAACAAAAGGGTCTGTTGCCATAGATATGAACTTTTCCTACAAACTCCATTACCAGCTTTGTGGATATGGGTTTTCTGAGGCAATGTAGAAATTGTCTCTTGTTTACTGACGACCAGTTTATTCTCAAGCAAAGTGATATGGTATGTGAGAGATGTATTTACAAAGTGTCACTAGAGGCAAAGCAATTGCATAAAAGTACTCCTGATGGCAATAAGGTTGTCAGTAGTACACATGCTGCACCCATCACGCACAATACAAATGGATGTAACCTTCCTAAATCCCAAAGACTTCCTAGATGAAGTACGCATAACAAATTCCCTCAGCAGCCCCCAATGCACTCTTTCAAAACACCAGCCACATCTCATGGAGCCTCTACTTCTAAGGCCATAAAGCAAGCCACCACACAATCCAACATTCTGGTCATTGGAGATGCCATTGTGAGACACCGATGTCCTCCTCACCAGGCTGAGTAAGGAAAAACTCATGGTCAGTTGCTTATCAGGGGCTAGGATCCACTACATTAGACATGCAACTGAGTTCATTGGATCACAAATACCGGTATGACTCGGTCATAGTCCATGTGGGTGTAAATGACCTGAGACATACCTCCCTAGATTATATGAAGAGACGTCATGGTACTCTCAGAATGTGTCCCAGGCTGATATGAGCCTAGCATTGAGCAGCATTATACCTTCTCCATGGATGATACCACAATATGAACAAAAGATGACTGACTTTAATCATTGGCTTAGTTTCTGCTGTCATTCTAAGGGGGTGCAATATTTGTCAGCATGGAAGGAGATATTGAACAGACCACGCTGCTTTGCCAAGGATAGTCTGCACCTCTCCCCTCCAGGCTTTTGAATATTAGCTAAAACATTGTCTTCCCCCATAGTGCCTTTTTTAGGCAATGCAAAACTGAACCGACATAGCAAATCAAAACCAAGAAAATCTAAAGGTATTGGTTCATAGGTAGGTACTAGGCTGTTGGCCCTAGGGCCTATATAAGCCTAGCCAAAAAGGTACCCTGGCTTTCACCACCCAAGAAAATTATTTTCCTGTGCCCCTGTTGAGCAGAGCCACAGAGGTGATCCCCGGGATGAATTTCCCATTTCCCAGCCAATCATCAAGATTTTTCTTGAGTACTAATGAGGAGCTTTGTTTGATATAGAGAGGTAGTTTGTTCCAGAGTATGGGAATTCTCTGGGACAGGAATCTATCCCTCCAGCATGTTCTGTTTATTGTGGTGACAAGGTTTAGGTCCCTAGCGCATGTAACTCGGAGGGATTAGGAGTTCTGGAGCACTTCCAACAGCTCTGGGTCTGACATAGCTTTGTATGTTAGGCAGAGATAGTCTCTGAGTAGGCGATATGCAATGGATTAAAGCTGGAGTTTGAGAAGGTCTGCGTAGGGCATCTGTATGAGGTGGGAAATCCTCTTTGTGATGTATTTCTGCGGCCTTTCCAGTTGTAGATGTCTTGTGAGATGCATACCAAAAGGGGCGTTGTACTCTAATGGGTGACGAGTAGAGGGGAACAATGGCCTCTCTTTTTCCTGGATGAGAAACCTTTTGTGATGAGGTGTGCCATGTAGAAGGATTTCCTGAGTACTGTGGCGATGTGATTATCAAAGGAGAGACTACTGTCCCCCTGTGTCCCAAAGTCTCTTATCACACTTCAGTGTTAAGTAGACTACCACCTATGTGCTAGCTCATGGGTACAGAGTTTTTATCAAAGTGGATGACAATGCACTTTTTGGCATTGAGCTTGAGGCCATGGCTTTGACACCAGGCATCTGTCTCAGTGAGGCCCTTTTGTAAGATGTCCACATCTTTAGGAGTTTCGATTATGGCTCCAAGTTTGCAGTCATCTGTGAACTTCCTTATCCAAAGGCCTTTTGTTGTTAGCCTTACTTCAGAAAAGTAGATACCAAACAGGAGAGGACCCAGGACTGAACCCTGTGGTACTCCCCTTGTCATTGGTCTGAAGTTGGATTTGGAGTCTGCTACTTTCAGAGTGTGGGTTCTTTCAGTGACTCAGTTGGCAAACCATCTTGTGACATAGGGATTTATACCTAGTTTAGTGAGTTTATCTATAATTTCAGAGTGGGGGGTGGTGTCAAAAGCCTTTGGCAAGATCTAGATAGGGTGTGTGAACCACCTTACCCTCATCTACGGCTTTGGTGACTGCTTCAAAGAAGTCTATCAGATTTAGGAGACATGTTCTGCCTTTTACAAACCTGAACTTTGTGTGGTCCAGAGTTTGGAGATTACCAATGTCTTTGTTTATAAGTTCCATGATGATACGTTCCATGGCCTTGCAGACCAGGCTCGTTAAGCTAATGGGGCAGTAGTTCCTGGGGTCCGTGGTGGCTCCCCCTTTATGGAGTGAGATAACAGTCGCTGTGTGCCATTCCGTGGGTACAAAGCCTGAGGTGAGGCTATGATTGAACATGGTGCTGGGTGTGGTGCCAGTTCATTCTGTAGTTTGTGTAGAACGCAGCCTGGGATGGTGTCGGGTCCCATGGATGCTGTGTTCTTGGCTTTGGAGAGTTTTTTTTTTTACCTGTGCAGCCATGATTACAGGAACTTTGCATTCTTCCGGTATAGAGATAGGTCCTTTAGGGGGTGAGAGAGGGGTAAAGTTAGCACCGAACCTATCTGCCAGGATGTTGACAATATCAGTTGGTTCTGTATATTTAGTGCCATTGTGCTGCAACTCAGAGCAGATCTTAGTGTTGCCATTGAGATTCTTGACATAGCTATAGAATGCTTTGTGGTGGTCTTTAGACTCAGTGGTGATTTTGTTTTTGTAACTAGCTTTGGTGGATTTTATGAGGGATCTCGGCTTCTTATTGAGGCTGACCAGGGAGTTACTCCAGTCATGGGATTTTACTCTCTTTTTCCAACAGTTTCTTTCTTCTGTTGTACAGTTTGTTTATGGCAGGGGACCACCAGATTGAGATTCAGCAGTCGTACCTCTATTGTCCATGTGCATGGGTGTCGTGAAGTTTGCCACTTCTGTCTTAAGAAGCATGAAGTTGGCTTTGGAGAAATTTTTTACGGTGGTTTCTGGGGTGGGGGTGGGATGTGGATGTGTAAGCTGATTAGCTTGTGGTTAGATCCGATCAACCAGGAATTGACCTCTGGTGTGGAACATCAGTCGCCCATGTTGGTAATGACCAGGTCTAGGATATTGCTGCCCCTGGTGGGGGTGTGGATAAGTTGATCCAAGGCGTTGGAATCTATGAATTCCACAAAACGTTTAGAAAAAGAGTTTGTACACAAGTAGTTTTCACAGTTAATGGTGGGGTAGTTGAAATCCTGGGGCATGGTGGGGGGATCTGTAGCAAGTTACAGTTTGGGTTGTGGTCTTGCCCAGAGTTAGTTATACTTGGATAATCTCGGATGCATTATGCTGAGCAGCTAGCCTGGAGGTGTGGATATCCTTAATGAATATGGACATGTCTCCGCCTTTAGTGTTTTGGTCCAGGTTAGGTGGCCGAAAGACGTGGTATGAATTATAGCTTGGTAATGCAGGGGTGCTCTCTGGAGCCTTGAACCAGGTCTCTGTCACTGCACAGATGTCTATGTTCTCCATTTTAAGGAGTGCCTCAAGTGAATGCATTTTGAGGTTTAGACTTCTAGCATTGAGTAGTATTACCCTCAGATTTTGCTTGCTTGTACCTGTTACGGTGGTGAATTTGTCATTTGAACCTTGCCTTAAAAAGGCACTATAGGGGTGGCAAGAGCCTTAGCCAGTATCCAGAATCCCAAGGGTGACAGGTGCACGCCATCTCTGGCAAAGCATTGTAGTTTGTCGATCATGTTGTCCCAGGCAGACAGATATTGGATCCCCTTAGAATGACACCAAAAGCTTAGCCAATTGTTGAAGTCAGTCATTTTGTCCTTGTACTGTGGTATCATTCTGGGTGACGGCAGGATGCTACTCAGGGCTAGGGTTATACCTGCCTGGGCTACAAGATTGGAGAGCTCCTCCCTGTCTCTCTTCATGTAGTCCAGGGAGGTACGTCTTAGGTCATTCACACCAACACTGACAATGAGAGTCATATTTGTACTTGTTGTGGAGTGACCTGAGTGTGTGCGTTGTGGCAGATCCTGGTACCCTACAGGCAGCTGATAGTAACTTTTTCCTTGTTTATATATATATATATATATATATAAATATATATAAAAGTAGCAAATGAGCAAACTGATTTAAACAAATTAACCAATAAAAAGCTAAAAACTGAGCCCTGTTTCAGCAGTCCTTGATCAGGCAAGTTCTAACTGCACACTCCTGCCACTAGGGTGCAGGGGAACCTTCTCCAAAAAAAATATGGTCTGGATTAGTGCTGCAGTTATACAACCAAAGCTAGATTCAGCAGGTCTGAATTTAGTCTGTGCTACAGCAAACAAGGTGTACCAATTTCAGAAAAAAAACAGTTCAATTAAGCAGGCACAATAAGCCTTTAACCAGAAACTCTCCGCTCAAAAGGGAAGAATCTACCCTCTCCTCCCACAAGAGTGCAGACCACACCTTCTTAATGTAAAATAACTGGCCCGAAGCCCAAGTGCTTAAACAAGAACTAATACACTTTTAGAATAACCGACACTAAGCCTTCAATCAGCAACTCCCAACTTAGAAGGATGTAAGCTACCTGTACTGCCACAACAGTGCATACCACAAACCTTCTTAATGTAAAATAACTGATCTGAAGCCCAAGTGCTTCAACCAAAGGCTTAGAATAACAATTAAAATTTAATCAGGCTACTAATGAGCAGTAATAAATGCAGCAGAATAAATGCAATTAAGTACTGTTAAGAACAAGCAGCAAAAGCAAAATAAAGTAGGAAGAAACAAATACAGTAAAAGCAGATGAATAAAGTGCAATTTTTTATATAACAATAGAAAACAAGCAAACTGATTTAAACAAATTACCCAATTAACCAGTAAAAAAGCTCAAAACTGAGCCCTGTTCCAGCAGTCTTCAATCAGAAGTTCTGACTGCACACTCCTGCCACTAGGGTGCAGGGGAACCATCTCCAAAAGAGATGGCCTGGATTAGTGCTCACGTTATACAAACAAAGCTAGATTCAGGATGTCTGAATCTAGTCTATGCTACAGCAAACAAGACGCACCAATTTCAGAAAGAAACCGTTCAAATAAAGCAGGCACAATTAGCCTTTAACTAGAAATTCCCAGCTCAGAAGGGCAGAATCTAGCCTTTCCTCCCACAAGAGTGCAGACCACAAACCTTAATGAAAAGTAACTGGCCTGAAGCCCAAGTGCTTTAACCAGAACTAATGCACTTAGAATAACAGACACTGAGATTTCAATCAGCAATTCCCAACTTAGAAGGACGTAAGCTACCTGTCCTGCCACAACAGTGCAGACCACAAACCTTCGTAATGTAAAACTGGTGTAGAGCCCAAGTGCTTAAACCAAAAGGCTTATAATAACAGTTACAATTTAATCAAGCTACTATCAAGCAGTAATAAATGGAGTAGAATAAATACAATTGAGTACTTTTAACAAGATGCAAAAGCAAAATAAAGTGCAAGGAGAGATGACGGAGCAGAAGAAAAATTCAAGGTTAAGAACCTAAGTGGGTTGGCCTTCTCAGATGTTCTCTCTGTATTAAGTAGAGTGAACACCAGACTGGGAGGGGTGTCCTAGATCAAATTTACAGTAGGGGCGGGCAACCGCAAAGCCACCAACTATAACACCATAAGAACAGGGTGTGGGGGGGGACAGTTTCAGGACAGATGAGAAACAGAAACCATGCCAGAAAATAAATAAAACAATTCAGTCAGGCAAAATTAAGACAATGCAGAACTCTGCAAGGTTAAAATGCCAAGAAATATACTCATCAGTCAGCGCTATATGTCCAGATTGTTTGAGAATCTCACACCAGCACGACACCAGGAGTTTCCAACAGTGTATGCAGGAATTTACAAACAAACTTTTTAAATCAGCAAGCCTTGAAGCAATCGAATAGCACAAAAGCTGTTAGACCAGTTTTATAAACTTCACCACAGGCTCAATACTAGGGGTCTAAACAAAAAACTCAATTCCTAGACGCTCTCTTCAACCTAGAGAATGCTGATGTCTGTGGGGGTCATTGAGACATGGTTTACAGCTGCAGAGAGCACACTTGACAGTTCAAGGTTATAATGTCTTCCACCTATTTAGACCAGCTACTACACAGACTGGGATTAAAAGTAGAGGTGTCTCGACTTGCAGCAAAACTAAATATGCCTCAAGGCTGATCAGACAGGACAATGTGGCTGCGCTTCTCAATGTTCAAATCACCATAGGCAAAATCCAGTACTACTACCTTGCAAGCTATAGGTTCCCTTCTATGACCCAGGAAACCCATACCATGTAGTTAAACTTATTGGGAACACTGACCATCCAACCCAGTACCATATTCATGGGTGACTTTAATTACTCCACTATTAACTGGAAATCCTATATGACACCAAACATGCAAGCACAGACATTCCTGGATTTTGATAAGACAAACTCCCTTAACTGGATTGCCAGTACATCAACCAGGGGTGCAATCATACTGGATTTGGTCCTCATTAATATGAGAGAGTGCTGCACAACCCCAGTATGTCTTCCCCGGTGAGGTCAGACCACAAAATGGTCTCCGTTTAAATGAAAATAAAACCTGGAACCCAGACAATCTCAAATATTCAGGAGCTATTCTAAGGTAACTTTCTGCTATTAAGTGATAGCTGGTCAAAATTTCAAGCTCCCATAAACCTTGAAAACACTGTTGCCTATGCAAAATGTTCAAAGAAGCATTATACAAGCATGTTAATAGCTGCATAGAGGTAGCTGTACCCACCAGGAAGAAGTACAGAATTAACTCAAAAAACAAGAAACCCTGGTGGAATCAAAAACTCAATAGGCTGTATAACAGAAGAAATAAAATCATGTCAAACAGGAGAAGCTGCACCCAGCGGTATAAAAGCACTCCACTCTCTTCAAGCTAAACAAACAAATCAGGGGATCAATAAAGTCTACCGAAGCCAAATTTGAGCTAAATTTGACCTCCCAGGTCAAGGACAGCCACACAAAAATCTTTAGCTATGTCTGTAACCTCAAAAGCAATACGCAGTTGTGTGCAGAGCTCATTGTAAATGGAGCTACCTATACTGAGCCAGAAGATGTAGCAAACCTACTGATAGATAAATTCAGCTCCAACTTTTTACCCCTCTCACCCCCTCAACCTTCCCTCAGGAAATTCAATCAAGTACAACTCCCCCTGCTATTACCAAGAAACCGGTCCTTAATGCTCTCTCAAAGGCCAAGAACACTGCATCAGTTGGCCTAGACAATATCTCAAGATGCCTTCTAAATAGCATGAAACATGACCTGTCATGCCATCTGGAATTATTTAACTGTAACCTACTAACCGGTTTTGTGCCTCATGAATGGCGAACAAAGATGGGGCATCTACAAACCCTAGAAACTACAGGCCCATAAGTCTCACTAGTCTCATATGCAAAGCCATGGAAATGATCAATAATGATATAGTAAACCTCTAAACACTGGACCCAACCCAATTTGGTTTCATCAAGGGCAGCTCATGCCTACTCAACCTGCTATTTTTTTTTTGAGAAGATCACCAAACAATGGGTAAGGGCAAAATGGTTCACACTGCCTGCCTTGACCTGGCCAAGACATTTGATACAATATCCCTCTCTGGCATTGTTGACAAACTCAAGAGTTTGGGTACAAATCCTTATGCCACCCAGTGGATAGCTAGTTGGCTCACAGACACACCTCAAGAGGTTGGAATTGGGGAGTCCACCTCTATAAATTGGCCAGTCCCAAGTAAAGTCCTTCAGGGATCGCTCAGAAGTCAAGGTCAATGTCAGTGGCCTCTGGCTGACTGAATTTTCAGATGATTGCAAATTAGGAGCTGTCATTGAACCCCACACTGACACAAATGTTCTCCAGGAAGTACTGATGCTGACAAACAACTGGTGTCAGAGCCATGAACTACAATTAAATGCCAAGAAATTCATTATAGTATCCTTTGGAAAGTCATCCATCCCTTGTAAATATTTTGACAACATGACCTTTACAGTTCACCCAGTAGTCGGGGACTTTGGGACACACACAGACAGTAATCTAGCCTTTGACCATCACATGTCTACAGTAGTTGTTAAATCATTCTGCTTTGTGTAATTTGTAAACAAAGGTATTGCATCTAGGTCCAAGGAAGTCATTGTTTCACTGTATTTGGCATTCATCAGAACTGTCATCGAGTAAAATGCCCCCTTCGGTATGTACCTAACCAGGCACATCCAACAATTGGAATGTCCACAGAGATTCCTCACTAAAAGAATACAGGGTGCAAGTAACATACTATACAGACCGCCTTAAGGCCCTATCCCTGTATTCTGTCTCCTACAGGCTGTTGATGCAAGATCTATACTTGGCATACAGGGCATTGTCAGACCCCACTCTGATGGACCTCCTGCACATCCGCAAAAAAAAAAAAAAAAAAGGCACCAGAATTACCCATTCTAAAGACTAAAACCTTGGCTGTGATATAAATAGGACCTGCTGTAGAGACAGGTGTATATCCCAGAGACTATGTCTCTGGAACAAGCTCCCCATCAATGTGAAGCAGAGTTCCTCCCTAACCCAATTCAAGTGTAACTTGGACAATTGAATGGTGAAACAGGAAATTCATCCCTGGTTTGGCACCTATATCTCTAACGGACACAGTCTGTAAATGGTTGGTCTCCCAAGCACTTGCCTACACTTATCAAAGGTATCAGAACTTTGCAGAGATTTTGGATGCATGGCTAGGCTTAAAAAGCCCCTTGGCATCATTAAACACCTATGAACCCCTGAACAGGTCCATTAATTCTTTTGCTTGGGCAGAAGCTACAAAACTGAAAGCCTTTTATATCCCAGGTATGTACATTTGGTTCAGGTCATACATAGTGTGAAGACTGGTAGAGATGGGTGAAGGCTGCCAGCCTAGTTAAATAGAATTTGATACATAATTCTGGCATTTGTAAATATAGATGTAAAATATAGGCTTCTTTCTTAAATGAAAGAAAAAACTAAAATGTTGAATTTCAAGATGGTAGCAACATTGCCGTCTGCTGTAAGGAAAACTAAGCCAAACATTTCAAATCTTTCCTTTGATCTAGATAGTGGCGCCAAAGAGGCTAGCGGAATGCATTCTTTCTATTGTTTTAACTTAAGGAATAATTGCTAGAGTGTACATGTGAAATGTCTTTTATTGTTGTAGCTTCCTGAGCAGGTGTTAGATTGTAGCCTGTTGGCCTGGGAACTCCAGGCTAAGTGTCAAATAAATTATGTAATGGGAACTAAATGAGAATGATGTAATCTGGGAGGGCCCAGCCGAAATGTTTGTTATTGATTTTTAAAAACTATTGCTCAGAGAGAGACTGTAAGCATTTTTGTCTGACTAGTCAACTCAGCACTGCCTTGCTCTATGTATTTAAGTTCTCTTAGAAGTGTGTTTTCTTGTAGAAATAGCTAGGACTATAAATATTAGACTAAGTGTTTTTCTGTTATGTCAGAACTGTACTACTGAATTATTGTAAGTTTCTGTGTGATCTCTAAACTCTTGAATAGTACTGTGGTGTAGTATTGTCTTGTGTTTTTAGTATTTATTATTAAATATTTTTAAACGCTTTTCAACTGTGGCTGGTTTATATAGAGGTAAGTTAAGCTCTAGAGTACATTGCATGCTTATAAGTGATCCTGTAATAAGCCCTTCCAATAAGCCTTGATTGCTTAAGTTACACTACTATTGGATAATAATATTGCACAGTAATAACTGGACACCCTTTTAAGGGCCTTTGGGTAGCTGATAATTATTAGCTGGTGGTGGCAGGAATTACTACCGTATAGTCTGGGCATAGGGGCACAGCTGGAGAATCTGTGTCAGCCTTTCCCAGGCGTGTCTGTGAAGTTATATAAATACTTATCTCAGTGTGTGTGTGTCAGCTACTTGAGCAGGGACACGAAGCACTGGTTGGACAGAGAGGGTAGCGGAGGTTAGCTTGCCAGCTAGGCTGAGATCTGGACCCTATAGCTGTGCCTGTGGGGAGTCTTATTGGGGGCCTGGAGAGCAAGGGAGCAACCATCCCCAGACTGACTGACTGCTCTGTGTGTGCTCTTAAGGGAAATTGCACTTTACTGTGTCTATGCGTTATCCTTTTCTCCTATATGAGATGCCCCCTCTGGTGTTAGTGGTGAAGATTGAGGCTCCTTGATTGCTGGGCCAGGGCATGGGCATCACACATGGTGTGAGTAAAAATTTTGGGAAAATTAAACAATTGTTTGCTTCTAAGGAAGGAAGGGAGAAAGGCTGGCGATCACCAAGCATACCCTTTATAAGTGGATTGCTAGCTGCACTGTCTTTTGCCATCATCCAAATGCTATCACAGAAAAAATGTAAAGGCTGCTTTACTAAAGGCATAGTTGTTTCTAGTGCATACTTCATCAGCGTCTGCATTGTGGACATCTGTGCTGTGGCTACATCTTCTTGCACATTTACCAAGCATTACTGTGGATTTCAATGCCAGGAGGCATTTAATATTTAAAAATAATCTTCTGGGATTGTTTTCCTTTTGGCTGTCCTCTGAATCCTTCCACCCTCATGGATTTCCTGCTTTGATTCACCACAATCATGAAGTTATGGAGAAGGGTCCCTAGTGTTAATATAGCAAGTATGTCTTCATTTTATGTTGATCTGTGAGTGGACCTTCATTTGTGGGTCCCAAATACCCTTCCGTATTCCCTAGGACTGCACTTGTGTATTACTCATTAACAAAATAAATGTTTAATCCTTATTGTCTCCTAATAATGTGCAGGAAGTGTGTTTGCTCAGTTCTTGGGATGAGCTGTCAAGAACAGGGCTAAGAACACTCTTAATTTGCCATCTGATGGCATACTAAATAGAGATTTTAAAATCATATAGAAAAGGATGAAGAGAAAACAGAATGGAAAGAATCCTGAAGCTGTTGAGTAAAAAGCTGTTCAATCTCCAGCTTTGGTACAAGAGATGGCTGCCATTAATTAAGAGGAAACATTACAGCAAATGTTTTCAGAGCTGATTAAAATAATATTGGAGTATCTAAACTCAAGCAAAAGTCTGGAAAACTAGAAGAAGCTTTAACAGCTATGCAGATGAATGGAGAAAACTGCAAAAATCAGAGACTTAAATGAAGAAAATGCTAGCCAAGTATGAGACTTCACAAGAAGAGCTGCATCAAAAAAATGTTAGAAGACCGAGCAAACAGAAAAAACACTCAAATTTTCTGCTGTACCAGAAAAACTGGAAGGAGCAAAATGGATTAATTCTATGAAAGCACAAATAAGCAACTGGACTTGTATTCCAGAGCAGGATGTGTTAATTCAAAGGTCACATTGAGTGTATGCTCCAAACCAGGCCATAAAAGTAGCCAAGACCTATATTAGTAAAGATGCAATCATGCCAACAGAAGGAGATGATCCTGATAAAACTGTGTCAGAAGGACAAAGTAGTACAAAGCTGAGAAAGTAGAGTGTTTGTAGAAAATGATTAATCACTGTTCACCAGGCTGAAGAGAAGCAAATTTATCCCAGCGATCAGGGAATGTTTGGAGTCAGGTGTGAGATTCAAGCTGCTGTATCCAGCTGTCTTCGGAATATTTTTTCCTGGCAGATCAAAGACATTTCTGCTGCAGAACAGGCTGAGGAGGAAGTGAAAAAGCTTATCCAACAAAAAGTGAGCCATTAAACCAAAGAGGGAACTCTGCTTCTCATTCTTCTGACAGTCAACCTCATAGAGACTTTGCCAGTGAAATCCTTTCCAGTGTACCAAAGGAAAATTCTTGAGTGAGAGAAAAAAAATACAGGAATTGACTAGATGAACAATGAGTACCTTAGACTTGAACCAGCATCTGTTGTTGGGAGATGGAGATGGAAATGAACAGGAAGACGACCAGCAACACTGAAATTAGTGAGTAAATGCGACATTATAAAGCACCAGTCACATTCATGAAATAAATATGGCTTTGCAAGAAAAAGTGAGTGAAAAAGATTGGACTGTAAAGGCAAACACCCTTTGTCATTAATGTTTAGAAGGACACTAAAAGGGGAGAATAACTGTAAGTAAATCAATTTGTGTTAATAATGTTTGCATATACTGTTTCTTGATATAAACTCTATTATATGGTAAAGCAGATTTGTGTGTTGTATGTAGTCAGTGGTATCTTAAATGTGGGGGTGAGAGTGAGCCTTTTCAGTGATGTATATGATGGATATTAAAATAAACAAATGCTTCAGCTTTAAGAAATACAGGCATTACAATGTAAAAAGAGAAGAAAGGCCAGACAAAAGCTAGTTTAATCTTGGGCTTTTGGGGTGTGGGATAGGGTGTAAAAGTTCACTGATTATATATAGGTAGAGTTGAGATTTTTTTTTGCATAGTTGAATGTCTAGATTAATGCCCTTGCAGTGTTTTCTGTAAGCCCGAATGATGAATGCCATCCATGTGAGGTGCTACTTGCACATGCAGTGATAGCTTTTCCCCCTTTAGCAAAGGTTCAGTGGATTAATAAGTCTGCAGCTAAAGGCAGTTGTACATTCTGTTATGTTTCCATGAAAACTAGCTTTCTCCAGGTACAAGCGATTAATCTTGAGAGATCTGAGCATTATTTACTTAGGGAAATGCAGAATGAAAGGTACAAGGGCAAGCAGTTAAATAAAAAATAAAATTACTGGAAGTGAATTAGAGGTGGCAGCTTTACTATGTCAGTGTATTTAATAGAACAGTGTATAATTTAGTTTAAGATAGCCAGTGCACGTTTTCTTAAAGCTAAAAATTAATGCTTTCAGAAAACATATGAGCTGTTTTTCAGATCGGGAAGGGGAATACAGATAAGAACAGGCAGCAAGAAGTACAAGTGAGAGCACTGGCTATAACATACGCTTAGTGATAACCTTAATTTTAGGTTAGGTAATTCCTGTGGGTACAGCTGTCAATTTGGGACAGTTCCTATTGGGGGGGGGGTTAAACTTCATTTTTTAAGATGTACATAATTTTTTGTGTTTTAAGTTAATATGATATGGGGATGTTCAGAAAATGTATTTAGGTTTTGTTTGAGGGTTTTCATTAAAATAAAAAGTCTTGAAAAATGTGGCATATGTTCAAGTGGAGATGGCAAGAAACAACTGTGTTAAAAGATCAATGTGCCAAACAGTGTGTGCATGTAACACAAAAGCTGAAATGCACATTCAAAAAACATTCATGTATAATAGCAATAACTTATAATAGTTATACTGTCCTTATTATTTTGGAACATAAATGGCTTACAGGTATAGACAAAAAGGAAATAGTAAATAATTGTATTAAGAAATGCAGAGTACATGTAGCAGTTATGCAGGCAAAATATTTGTCATGTGAATATCATAAAGAAAGGGTTTCAGAATGGATATTCAGCAGAATATGTGGGACAAAGTGAAGAGAGATTATACTAATTGCTAGAGGAGTTTTATTAGTGATGAAAGAGGGGAAAAATAATGGTAGATCTGTGGTAAGGGGCTTATTGGCAAGGGAGGAGGATTACATTGGAATGTATATTCCACCAAAAACTTCTGTTGTGCAGCTTAATAAATTTTTTTTTTGGGGGGGGGGGTAATTAGATTTCAGCAGGAAATATTTCTTATTGATGGGGCTGAAACTTGAATTGCAGCAGTGAAGATGTATCTGGGGTCCTAGAAGGGAAAATATGGCAAAAGGGTAGATTTCTGAAGACATTTATGAAAATATTTTGTATGGCAAATGAGAATTCAGTTGTAGGAACTGAGAAAATTTACATAATTATTTCACAAGGTACAATAATTGGGCTAGACCAGATAAAAAATTACATTTCACAGGAACATGTGCATATAACTGAAAGCTTCAAGACACATCCAGTAACTATTTCAGATCATGCAACAATAAAAACTAAGATAAACATGCAGTGTAATGAAGTAAAAAAAATGAGATGATTGTGCATTCCTACCTACTTGTTAAAATGGAAAGGAAGTTAAGGAATGGGTAGTGGAAATAATTTGAGAGTTATTAGGAAAGAAATTTATTCAGACATTAGAGAGAGAGAGTGGGATAACATATGAACATGGAGTTTAAAATAGGGTAGAAAGAGTGAGTGATGGTTAAGAAGTAATAGAATTATTTAGAGGGGCTGATAAGATTAAAGTATTTCAGAATGAAGGGGATCTCACAGAACAGGATGCGTAACTGCAGACTGCCAAGTATATGGCTAATATGCATGAGTTTTTAAAGGATTTCTGTTGAGCAATGATTTTAACTCCAGAGCACAAAAACCTTTAGCACAGCAACTTAGGCAAGAGAAAGTAGAAAGGATTGTCACCAGTCTTAGGGAGCCTGTAACAAGAAAAATGCTCAGAGACCCTATAAATATATTAGAGATATTTTTACAAAATTATGAAAGTTTGTATAAAACAGAAAAATCAAGAAAGAGTACAAATGGAAATATTTACAGAAGGCTCAAGTCTGCCAAGGTTAGGGGTAGATGATCAACAATTGACAGTTAAGACAGGAGGAGATGAAATAAAAAAAATAATCAAGAAATAAAAAAAAATAATCAATCTGCAGGAATGTCTCCAGGAAATAGTTGGTGTGCCTGTGGAAGGTTGGAAGCTAGGCGGTACGAAAGTGTGAGATCTTTGGAAGGTTTTGTTTAACAGTATTTTAAAAGGAGAGGAAGCACCAACACATTGGAAGAAAGCTGTGGTAGATGTAATACTCAAAAACTGTAAAGACTCTTCAGACCCAGCTTCCTATAGATGCATTTCAATTACAAATCATCATTTTAAAGTGTTTATAATAGTTAAAGGAATAGTAAAGGTGTTGCCAACATTGATAGATGTGGATCATTGTTTTGTTGTGTAGAGGGGAGGCACACATTTGGCAACATTAATAGAACACTGATTATCCAGAGGGAAGCAGATTGAAAATACCACTGGTGTTGGTGAGTCTTGATTTAGAGAAAGCATTCAACAGAGTAAGGTAGAATTTTATAAGTAGGGCAAGAGAAGCATTCCCTGATAAAATATATGAGGGATCAGAGGCAAGAATTGAACTGGGAGGGTTTCTGCCTGATAAATTGTATCTTATCAGGCAGAATACTTGCTTTATATTTAGAGCAATAGACAAAGAAAAAGATATAATTGGTATGGTAATTGAGAAACGTTGGCTTTATTTGCAGATATAATTTTGCACCTGATAAATCCAGAAAAGGGCATTTCAGTGTTGTGGAACATTTTGAGACAGTTTCAGGTCTTTCTGAGATATAAAATGAAGATAAAACAAAGGCAGTAGTCAGAAAATTATGTACGTGTACATGAACTGGTGAAGCAATGTCGTATTTATCAGGCCATAATAAGATGAAGTGTATGAATTAAAAAGGCATCTGTTATGGCATATAAGGATGTGTGGGAAGAGGCTAGATAAAAAATAATACAAAAAAAATGAGAAACTAGAAACCCTTGTTTATGGATAGTAAGATGCAGGCAGCGAAAATGTTTTTATTCCCTTTAGTTTTGTATTCAGGTCAAGCATATTTTTATCAACGAGAGGATACATTGTTAATAATAGAGTAAGTATTTACTGAGAGGGGAAGAGTGCAAGAGTTAAGCAAGATAAGTTGATCCCTCCAATAGATCAAGCTGGTTTGGGATTACCTGATATGAAGGGATATTTTAGAGCTAAACACAGTTAAGGCTCATACATGATCCAAGGAGATAATGAAGCAAAGGGGAAGTTCAGGAAATAAGGCGAGAGAGAGATTTTGGATGTAGATCCTTAAGGAGAATAACAGCCATGCAGAATATTATACTCAGTAGCTTAAAGTGTTCCTAGAACTAAGCCAATATGAGAATGAAAAAATATTTTCCTAGTAGGGATGTTTGCATGTAGGGGTACAAAGAATAAGCAAGATAGGGCTGGAATTTCCTGGCGGAACCAAGGTAATGGGAGCAAATAACTAGAGAGGGTAAGGTTAATAGTATTGGATAAGCCAAGAAGAATTTGGACTGCAGGCTAGAGGCTGCCTTCTCTACCAGGGATAGGTATCGGACAATAGGCAAAGAGAAAGATAGGGAAGTGCTAAGTGAAAGACCTACTGTGGTAGAGCTTTTATTTGAATCTAGAATAGAAGCTGCTGTTAAAAAAAGAGAATTAATAGGGCACATGAAGTATTGCACAATAACTTTAATTGTCAATCAGAGGAGGTTTTAGAAAATGTAGGATTTTTGCTTGAAAGGGTTTGCATAGGTATTTTATACCACATGCTGACTCCAAATAATTTTTCTTCAGCTAGATGGCAAAAATTGGAGGTGTGATGGGGAAAATGTAACTGAGAACATGGGAATGTAATGAGTTGGCAGACTTTAAAAATTTCCTACAGAGTGCTCTGAAATATTGGGTGAAGAAATGGGTGCAACTAAGGAAATTATTAATTTGAGCTTGAGCTTGGGCACATGATCTGAATTGCCTAAAGATAGTAAGGTCTTGTTCAGTTTAATTTTGGTTGTTCCAAAAAATGCATTTACTAATAAATGGAAATCCAAATCTAAACCAACCGTATTTGAAGTAGTGAAAACTGTAACAAAGATCAAAGTACTGGAAGTGAGGTCCTTTGAAAAGGGAAAGTGCAAATTACATAGCAATAAATTGAATGTATGTGGAATAATGTTCTGGAGGAGGAGGTGAGGGTTAATGGAAGGCAGGAGTTTAGCAATTTATGTAATGTTGGACTGATGATGGGTATAAAAAAGAACATATGATGTATGATGTATGTAACTGTAAATATGTTAATATGGTTTGTTTTCTTTTATAGTAATGTATGTTTGCCTATGTCTTAAGTAATAATTTAACAAAGGATAAAGGTGTTTAAAAATTTCTTTAAAAAGGAAAATGTTCTCAAAAAAAATATATGTTTAAGACACATATTGCCCTTTAAATTAATGGACCAGTGAGCGAATTGTTGAAGCCTTGCTTATTCAGGTTAGATTACTCAGCCATCTGCTGATGGTTGTTGTATTTAGTAAATACCAGCAATTGTTGAGAATACACACTAGATCCCCTGTTCTACCCATTGTCCTTCCCTACTCAATAGGGTTAGTGAGAAGATGCAGTACCACTAGAGTAGGTTGCCTGTGTAGTCAAAAGATAAGTTGATTCAAAGTCTTTTATCTCTGCTTCAAAGTGGAAGTCCACCCCAGATGTTAAGTCATTTGATGTTAGAATTCATGCAGTGCATGTATCTTCCAAAACTGCAGGTCTTGACTTTATCCATATTGAAATCCACTATTCCTACTTCTTTCTAGGACATCTTTCTCCACAATTCCTGAACCCAGAGTATCTAATTCACCAGTTCTTGTTAACTAAGGTTTATTGAACATTTGAGACTGACATGTGAGGAAATAGGCGCTTATTCCCCAGGCATCCATGATCAAACTGTGGATGTAGCCTCCTGAGTGTGCCAAGTTTGTTCCAGGAATACATCAAACTTTTAACTGTACACACTAAGGTTTTCTACAGTAACTGCCATATCACCTGCCCTTGGTACCATGTGCCCCTCCTTATTCCTTCCAGTGTTTCACGTCTGAGTAGGAAGAGAAGGATGTTGTAGCCTATAGATGAAGTATGTCTTAAGTAGGATTTCATACTGAATCTGAAGATGACGACTCCATTTTTTTTCTAGTACCTGACCTGAGGATACTGTTGTAGATGAGACTTAGAGAGCCTTACACCTGATCTGTCTTATAACTTCTCCTTTTTAAAAATAGGTATGGTTCCATTTTGATGCTTGAAGCTTCAAAATCTCTTGCTGTACTATATCAGCCAGCTTTTCAGGGCATGTGTAAGGTGTAAGCTTATTAAACAGTCTCGGCTACCTGTTTCAAAGGGACCCAATGCACTATATATGTTACAGTATTACAGGAGCAGTATCAGTTTATTTATTTTTATTTTACATTTGTTGACCGGGATAGTCCGACTGGATATATGTCCATTTTCAGTGGAGGCCCGGGGAGAAAAGCTCCACATACCAAAAAAGAGACTGTACATACATCACTGAGTGATAAACTCAGACAGACATGTTTAGAAAAATATAGACAAAGAATACAGACAGATATCAATATACACAATGTGCAGGCTTGCATCTGATTGGCAAAGACGTATCAGAAAATGTGAACATAAAATACAATCAGATCTCATAATTCACAATGCTTAGACATTCAAATGCTATGAGGCATAGATACTTGGCTAAACAGCAGGTTGGGTAGTAAGACATGTATTAGTGAAGTTGTTAGGTTTAGAACAAGAGCACAGCCAATGAGATAAGAGGTTCATAGGTAGGTACTAGGCTATTGGCCCTAGGGCCTATGTAAGCCTAGCCAAAAAGGTACCCTGGCTTTTGCCACCCAAGAAAATTATTTTCCTGTGCCACTATCGAGTAGAGCCACAGAAGTGATCCCTGAGGTGAATTTCCTACTTCCCATCCAGTCATCAAGATTTTTCTTGAGTGCTAATGAGGAGCTTTGTTTGATATAGATAGGTAGTTTGTTCCAGAGTATGGGAACTCTCTGGGACAGGAATCTATCCCTCCAGCATGTTCTGTTTATTGTGGTGGCAAGGTTTAGGTCCCTAGATCGTGTAGCTCGGAGGGATTGGGATTTCTTTAAGTGGAGCATGTCCAACAGCTCTCAGTTTGACATAGCTTTATATGTTAGGCAGAGATCGCCTCTAAGTAGGTGATATGCGATGGAGTAAAGCTGGAGGTTTTTGAGATGGTCTGCATAGGGAATCTGTTTGAGGCTAGTAATCCTCTTTGTGAGGTATTTCTGTGGACTTTTATGTGGCTAACACTTAAATCACAGAGGAAACCCTTTAGGCTAAGAGTTAAATATCGAATAACAAAGAGGTGAGAACAGCAATAACCCCCTCTAACTGCAGAGGGACAGACAGACCGCAATATTTAGTGAAACATTTAAATAGACAGAAAAATCAGTTTCAGGACAGATGAGAACAGAAAGCAATGCCAGAAAATATATAAAATAATTCAGTCAGGCAAAAAATATTTCAATCAGGCAAAATTAAGTTAAAGAATCAAATGGACAGAAAAATAAAATACAGCACTATCTTTAAAACTGCAAGTTTGTACTTGACTTCAGCTTCTAATACAGTTGATTGTAGCCAGCGAAACCACTCAGATACTAAGCTATTTTTTAGTTCTCTTTTAAATGGGGGTAGTGAGGTTTCCTTGGTAACGGTAGTAGGGAGTAGATTCCAGGTTTTACCGGTTGAGTTAGCAAATATAGCATCACCTGCAGAGTTGTTGGATTTTTGGGTCTGTATCATTAGTTTATCAGCTGAGCATAATGGCCTGGGGGCACTGTGAGGGGTGAGAATATTTTTGAGGGCAGGGGTATCAGGTTGATGGAGTATTTTATGCGCTACTATAAGCTGGTTGAACTGTAGAAGGGTAGGATACTCTAGCCATACCAATGCTTTGAGGTTCTTGCAATGGTGGATCCTAAAAGCCATGCCTGTAGCGAATCTGGCTATATGATTGTAACATCCTGATAATTTGTTGAGCTCTGTTTTGGATAGGTTGGTGAGTACAGGGGAGGCATACATAAGGGTAGAGAGGAGGTGTGATCTTGCAATAGCTACCCTAGCTAAGGGGGGTGAGGAAAGGTTTGGCTCTGTACAGGGAGACAAGTTTTTTGTTGATGGACTTAATAGTGTGATTCACATATTTATCAAATTTAATGTTGTCTGTTATTACGTCTCGAAGCTTTGTATGGTCATCAGGGGAGATAATGGTGTCATTGCTAGATTTGATGTTGAAGGAGGAGGAATTCTACAGTTAGGGGAGAAAAGTAGTAGCTTGGTTTTGTTGGGATTTAGAAGCAGGCGGCAATTAGCTAGCCATGTTTCTACCGTGCTGAAAGTGGCCTGGGTGAGGGTTAGAAGTTGTGTAGGAGAGGAGGCAGAGCCTATTAGCATTGAGTCATCTGCATATTGGATGCAGGTGGCTCCTGGGATGGTACTGTGCAGATCATTGATAAAGATAGAGAAAAGGGGACCTAGTATGGACCCTTGTGGGACACCTAGGGTTAGAGGAAGTTGGGATGACAGCTTGCTCTGCCATAAGACAGCCTGCTGTCTACCGTTTAGGTAGGAGTGAAACCATTGTATTGCGTGTTGGTCTAAACCGATGGGTTGTAGGGATTGAGCAGTAGCTGATTGACCATATTGAAAGCTTTTGAGAGATCTAGGAAGAGTGCTAAAGATGGCTTGTTGTTGTTATGATGAAGATTGATGACATTAGAGAAAGATAGAAGAGCCATGGTGGTACTTTGGAATGGCCTAAAGCCGTGCTGAGAGTCGGCGAGCTTTCCATTTTGAATAAGAAAGTGCATGATTTGTTTGTGTATGCATCTTTCCATGATTTTAGCTAGTGGAGAAAGAATGGCTATAGGTCTAAAGTTAGATAATTCTTTGGAACTTCCTCCTTTATGGAGAGGTATAAAGTGATATTTTCCATTTTGCTGGGATGGATCCTTCTGAGATGGATCTGTTGATCAGAATAGAAATGGGAAGTGCTATGGTATCAGCTGCGTTTTGAAGATATTCAGCTGGGAAGAGGTCGGCAGCTAGTATAGTAGGTTTTAGCTTTTTGAGTAAGGTCCAAATCAGGTTGGTAGATACGGTTTGAAAGGTAAAGGTGGGTTAGGTGCTGGGTGGATCAGGGCTAGATGTGCCAGAGCTGGTGTTTGTGTCCGATGGAGTGAGATGGATAGCTAGAGACTGGATAGTTTCAGTAAAGGAGGAGTTGAAGCTGTTTGCAATTTCAACAGGGGATTTATCAAGAGCAGCTGATGGGGTAGGAGTGGTGGAACGGCCTGGGTGGAAAAGATTGTTAATACCAGCCCAGAACTTTTGAGGTTTTAGCTGATATTTTTGTTGTAGGAGGGTGTAGTGATTTTTTTTTGTCTAGAATGGCAGATTTTTTGGTCCAGTTCCTTAGCTGCCAGTATCTTACTTGGTCCATAGGGGCTTTGGTAACATGCCACCTGGCCCAGGCGTTGTTTCTTAGTTTAATTTTGGTTTTCGTTTCTTTAGATAGCCACAGTGCAACTGTGGCTTTTACACAGATGGTATGGGTAGGAGCATGGTGGATGTTCATCGTGCATACAGCTGCAGTCATAACAGATGGGTTTTCCTGCCGTCAGGCGGGTCCTCGGTCGGCCGAATTCCAAAGTCTAGGTCCGGCGTTGGATGTCGTCGCTTCTTCCCTGACATCAGTGCGACAGGGTATAAAAGAACCAGCCGACGCCATTTTCTTCCGTCTTTCTTGCCGCGCGGTGCCCGAAGCAGAAGCAGTTCGCAAGTGCCGGTCGGCCAGCTCCTGAGATTACGAATATTTTTCAACCGAAGTTTTCTTGAAAGCTAAGTACCCCATTGGGGAAACTTTTCTTGCCTCAGACCAATGTCAGACAAAGTTAATAATTGCATTTCATTGGGAAGCAAATACCACATAAGGATTTTCATTCCCTCTGCATTCCTTGCTTAGGCCCAGACCACGACGTCTCGGCCTTTCGTTTTTGTGCTACATTCAACAGACGCACTATTGAGTGTCAGGTGGAGTTCGCCCAACACTATTTTGGCAAACAATTTAATTACAGTATGTCGTCGGATACTCCGACTCCAGTTTTGAGTAAAAGACGCAAAGATAAGGACCGACATATGAGGTCCGCGACTTCTACCGACACCACGCCAAAGCCAACTACAGGTGGTCCGGTTCTCAGTGAGGCGCCTATGCAGCCCCTGACTACCGAGGACACTTCATTGGCGGTGTCTTCTGTGCCCGAGGTCGCAGGCTCTTCGGCCCACACCCCGACTACAGACACCAAAGCCACTCTTGGCGAAACTCAGAGTTTAGACAGACATGCCACCTCTCAAGGTGTCTTCAGGCCTTCCTCTTCTTTTTCCATCAAGGCTTTCACTAAGTCTAAAGCAGCCATGCATACTAAAAGACAAGCTCCACAGGGCCCTTCTCAAGGCCCCATGCCTAAAAAGCAGATGCTCAAAATGGCTGAGGATTTGATTACTGTTATCAGGGGGTTCCCAACCCCCCCCCCCCGGACAAAAGGCCCAGAGTGGAGGAAGAATCCCCTCCTCGGACCAGGCCTCCATTATTTCAGAACATTCTGAAGACCAGGAACATTCCTACTCCCCTTTTGAAGATTCTGATGCAGAGGAGTCCATTCCCTCTGTCTCCCCCCCTGAGGATTACTCTTTTGGAGAAACCTTACATACTTTGAGGGAACACTTCCACTGGGAAGGCCAAGAGTACTCAGACTCCAAGTAAAGGCTTAGGGATTTCCTCTTGCTCCCTCAGCACAGGCCTCTGGCTATCCCCCCTGTCTTAGACATTCTAGATGATGTGTATTCGGAGGCCTGCCTTAACCCAGATTCTTTACCTCCAGCTCCAGTCAAGCCAGACAGGTATTACCGGGTTCCTGACTCACACCAATTCCTATACAAAAGCCATGCGGCTGACCCAGAAACTATTTCACAGGGTCCCAAGGGAATTAAGGCCTCAACTGCTAAAAACCCATTACCTTCAGAGAGAGATTCCAGAGCTTTAGAAAGGTGGGAGAAAAAGGTATACACCTCGGCCACCTTAACCATGAGGGCATTAAACTGTCCAGTTCCATATGTTAAAGTACCAACAGTTTCTGTTATCACAGTTGAGAAGCAAAATGTCACAACCTGAACAACCAGACTTGAAGGAGTTGCAGGATTTGATAGTGCAGAACAAGTGGGTAAACATACCTTACAATGTGGTTTTGATGCTTTAGAGGCCTCATGTAGAGCTGCTGTTACAGGATCAGTCATACGTAGACATGCCTGGCTCAAAGAGCAAAACTTACCAGATCATGTCAAAGCTAAATTACTAGATGCCCCTCTGCAAAAAGCACAAACAAAACAAGAACAAAAACAAAAAAAAAAAATCTTGCTTTTTTCCCACTTTTCTGAGTTAAAAAAGTTCAGTTACAGGCTTGCTGTTCCTGAACTGTTTGAAAGTTTCTGTGAGGCCATTTTTGCTTGGGCTGAAGGAGGGTCTCTCTGTTGATCAGTGGCAGTGACCAACATTGAGCAGCTTCCCTGCCCCCCGTAGAGGTGGTTACTGACTTGAAACTGTAGTTTTATTTTCCCTTTTGGGTCTATTCCTGCTTCTTTCCAGACCCTGCTATCAAGCACGCTTTAACGTGCTTTAGTGCGGAGTTGCCACTAGAGCAGCATCGGGCAGCGCCGGTTAAACAAGGTTAAACTCTTTCTGGCTCCAGAAAGTCTGTTCTTCAATTTTTCCCTTAGAACTGCTCTGTTAGGAACCTAAACAGTTTACACCTACACTAAAAAGTGCAGCACTTGTTCCAAATAGCTTTTTCTTCTCAAAAAGCTCAGCACTTGCCTTATAAGCATATCCCTTGTCTTATAAGCATTCTCTTTGCAGGTCAAGCACTCCTATATTATACAAATCTCTCACTAGCAAAACCCCCCAGGAGTGCCCACATCCCTGCTAAGCCCACTACTTTTCTGTCTCATACCAACTCATAATTCTTTCTAGCATGTCGAAGGGTCAGATGCTGGCGTCCTCTCCTGCCCAGTTGGTGAATCTGGGAATTCTGAGACAATGTTACAATTGCCTCATGTACACGGACAACCCTCTCCTCCTCCCACGTAACACTAACACTTGTGAGAGATGCAGCTATTTAGCCAGACTGGAGGCTGAGCTCTCAACTCAGGACTGGCAAGACCAGGCAGGAGGAGAAGGCAACTACACACACCACAATACCAGTCTCACATAACTCAACCACACCACTGAATCAAACACATAAACACACTAAGACATACTCGAGGCTCTGAGTAAAATTTACCTAAACAGCAGAGGCCTCCAAAGCAGACACCCAAGCAACTGCAAACTCAATACACCACACAAACAACACATAAACAACAAAATCAGTGTGCAAAGCAGTCACTGCCCTTAAGGCCAAATACAACACCAAACATACTTGTCATAGGTGACTCCATAGTCAGACACACTGACGTCCCGCTCACCAGACTGAGTAAGGAGAAGGTCACAGTAAGCTGCCTGTCGGGCGCTAGAATCCGCCATATAACACAAGCACTCTGGTCTCTCAACAGCAGGTACAAGTACGACTCGGTCATTGTCCACGCTGGTGTCAACGACCTGAGATGTACCTCCTTGGACTACATGAAAAGAGACATTGAGGAGCTCTCTGATTATGTAGCCCAGGCAGGTATGACCCTGACCTTGAGCAGTATCCTACCTTCACCTAGAATGATGCCACAATACAGTGATAAGATGATAAGCTTTAATAATTGGCTTAAATTCTGGTGTCATTCAAAGGGGATCCAATGTCTGTCTGCCTGGGATGACATGCTGGACAAGCCACGCTGCTTGCAAGGGACGGCTTGCACCTGTCACCCCTAGGCTTCCGGATATTGGCAAAGGCTCTTACCACCCCATAGTGCCTTTTTAGGCAAGGCTCAAATTCTAAACCTACCACCCTAGAACATAAAAAGTAAAAACTAAGGGTAATGCTGCTCAATGCCAGAAGTCTCAATCTCAAGATGCACACTCGAGGCCCTTCTCAGTATGGAGAACATCGATGTCTGTGCTGTGACAGAAACCTGGTTCAAGGCTCCTGAGAGCACCCCAGCACTATCAGGTTTCACCTCATATCATGTGTTCCGGCCCCAAAATCCGGACAACACCAAGAAAGGAGGGGGGGTGTCCATATTCATAAAGGACACCCACACCTCAAGGTTGGTGGCAACGCACGATGCATCGGAGACCATCCAGGTGCAATTAACCATAGGCAAGACTGCTCTGCAATTTGTAGCATGTTACAGGCCACCCTCTCAAACTCAGGAACCTCACATGGCCTTCCTGAAAACAATGGAGGGGATAAATGTATCTCCAAACACCATCATACTAGGTGACTTCAACTTCCCTAATATAGACTGGGAACACTACTCAAGCCCAAACACTCTAGCCCAAAGGTTCCTGGAGTTCATAAACTCAAATGCCATGGAACAACTAGTCACCATCCCACAAGAGGAGAAAACATACTTGATCTCATCATCACGAACATGGGATCACAATGTTCAACACCGGAAGTATACCCTCACTGGTGAGATCAGATCATAAACTAATCTCGCTGGAGGTCCTCATCCCGCCCCACCTGAAATAAAAAGACCACAGTGAAAAACTTCTCAAAAGCCGACTTCACACTTCTAAAAATTAGTGTGGTCTCCTTTAAGGCCCCTGAGCCAGTGGTAAACATTACTCAAACCGCTGAATCACTTACAAATGCCTTCTACCAGCACCTACAGGACTGCATGGATCAGGCAATCCCAAACAAAACTAAGACTCTTTGTACCAAAGGCAAGCGTCCAGTCTGGTGGACCCCAGCCATAAACAAGCTGTACAACAAAAGGAGGAAGCTACTACAAGATAGAGCAAAATCCTTGAAAGGTAAGACACCTTTGATCATTATAAGTAAAAAACTAAGAGCTCTCATAAAATCATCCAAGGCAAATTTTGAGAGAAAAATCGCCAAGGACTCAAAAAGACAATCATAAGGCCTTCTTTAGCTATGTTAGAAACCTAGGAGGAAACTCCCAGATATGCTCAGAATTAGTTCAAAATGATGTGAAGATTACTGAACCTACACACATTGCCAACATACTGGCTGACAGGTTCAGTGCAAACTTCTCCCCAAAAGGAGAGATATCTATACCAGAGGATTGTAGCCCCCAAACATCTCCAACGCCCAGGTGAGAACTGCTCTCTCCAAAGCAAAAAACACAGCATCCATGGGACCGGATGGTGTCCCCGGCTGTGTGCTCCACGAACTCAATGAGGAATTAAACCCACAGTTAGGACAGCTGTTTAATCTTAGCCTCACCTCAGGATACGCACCCAAGGAGTGGCGACGGCGACTGTGGTCCCATTTCACAAGGCGGTGCCTCCACCGACCCTGGAAATTACCGTCCCATTAGCTTGACAAGCCTTATCTGCAAAGCCATGGAGAGGATCATAATGGAACTCATAAATAAAGACATAGGGAACTTGCAGACTTTGGATCCAACCCAGTTTGGCTTTGTCAAAGGCAGATCATGCCTTTTAAACTTGGTTGACTTTTTCGAGACAGTCACCAAGGCCATTGATGAGGGAAAGGCAGTCCATACAGCCTACCTTGACCTGGCAAAGGCCTTCGACACAATACCCCACTCAGGTATCATCGAAAAACTCATCAGCTTGAATGTAAACCCATACATCACAAGATGGGTTGCAAACTGGCTAAGTGACAGAACCCACAGGGTCAGAGTTGCTGGAGCCATGTCAGACTCAAAGCCTGTCACAAGTGGTGTCCCACAGGGCTCAGTCCTGGGTCCACTCTTGTTCGGCATCTACTTTTCTGAAGTACAAGCAAACACAGGAGGGTTATGGCTGACAAAGTTTGCAGATGACTGCAAACTGGGCGCCATAGTCGAAAACACATCTGACACAGATATCCTTCAGAAGGGCCTCACAGAAACGGCTAACTGGTGCCAGAGCCATGGCCTAAAGTTAAATGCCAAGAAATGCATAGTCATACCCTTCGGGAAAAACAAGGTTACCCCTAGCTACCATATAGGTGGCAATCCACTGAGCACAGAAGAAGTCATCAAGGATCTGGGGACCCAGGTTGACAGTAGCCTTTCGTTTGACACTCATGTTGCTAAAGTAGTTAGGAAAACCTTCTACATTGCCCACCTGATCATGAAGGGATTCACATCTAGATCAAGGGAGGTCCTCGTCCCCCTGTACTCAGCACTCATTAGACCTATGATTGAGTACAATGCCCCATTCGGAATGTATCTGACCTGACACCTGCAGCAGCTGGAAAGGCCCCAAAAGTTCCTCACCAAAAGGATAAAGGGTCTCAAAAATATGTCTTATGCTGCCCGACTGAAAGAACTCCAGCTCTATTCAGTCTCATACCAATTTGCTCAGAGGTGACCTGTGCCTGACATATAAGGCCATGTCAAACCCTGATTTGATGAATATGCTTCACCTCAAAAAAATCTAGATCCCTCAGAACCACAAGGGCGGGAGACTTAAACCTTGACACGGTTATTAATAGAGCGTGCTGGAGGTACAGATTCATCACCCAGAGACTCCCTATGCTGTGGAACAAAATCCCGGTACATGCGAGGCAGAGCACCTCGCTGGCCTTGTTCAAGAGGAATCTTGACCAATGGATGGGGGATCGCAGATATACCCCAGGGATTACTTCAGTGTCACTGCTTGACAGAGGCACAGCAAAATAATAGGCATAGTTTTATTCAAACTAAAGGGGTGGCGAAAGCCAAATAACTATGGGCTAGGCTTATAAATGCCCTTGGGGAGATAGCCTAGTATGAACCTATGAACCTATGTATTGTTTGGTGTTAAAGCTGAGGAGGTATTAAAGAAAATGGAGGAAAAGGCAAAATCAATGCAAACAATGAAAGATTTCCTACAGTTACAACTGCCACGTTTCAGTAGAAATTGGCCTTCCAAAAATTTGTCCTTTCCAGCCACGGACAGACCCCAGTGAGGTAGATACAGACGCCCGAGGGGCAGAGGGCAATCTCAAGGATCGTTTAGAGGCAGACAATGGCCAGCACCTACACAAAGAGGTGGTGAGGATAGTTCACAGCCATTCAGAAAGCAGAACCAATGACTTCCCCTTTGCATGCCAAGCAAGTCTCAAATGGCAACACCTTTAGGCGGAAAACTGGCATTATTTTCGAAAAATTGGCATATTGTCACAAAAGACAAATGGATCCTGGACATTATAGACAGGGGCTACAGATTCCACTTCACACCCTTCCAAAAATGAGAGGCATGCCAAACCTGCCACACAATCAAAGGGCAGAGGCACAAAAACAAATTTCAGATCTCATGGACATGAAAGCTATTCAAGAGGTACCTGCACTAGAACAGGGTCAAGGTTTTTATTCCAGACTAGTCCTGGTACCAAAGAAGGGAAAAGATTGGAGACCTATTTTGGACCTATCCATCCTAAACACATTTTTACTCGTGCCAAAATTCAAGATGCTCGCATTACAGCAGCTTCTACCCATGCTGGGCAAGGAGTCTTGGCTGGTAGCATTGGACCTCAAGGAGGCATACCTGCATGTCCCAATCAGACAAGATTGCAGAAGATACCTCAGATTTCTTGCAGGTTCAACCCATTATCAATTCTCTGCATTGCCCTTTGGCTTATCTACTGCGCCCAGAGTGTTCACGAAATGCCTGGCATCAGTAATCGCCTACTGCAGACTTCAAGGGATACAAATATACCCATATCTGGATGACTGCCTGATCCAAGCGGACAGCAAGCACATACTTCTGAAACATCTGGCGTTTGTAACAATGTTGTTGAATTCTCTGGGATACACAGTCAACAAAAAGAAATCAAGGCTAATACCCTCTCAAACAATAATTTTCCTGGGTGCCAGCTTGGATACAAACACCCAGATGGCCTACCTCACGCCAGAGAAACAAGGGCAACTAACTCAATACTTCAGAAAACTGGCAACATTCACCAGGCTGACTGCAAGGAAAATCCTGCAGGCTCTGGGATTCATGGCATCTTGCATCCTACTAATCCCATGTGCAAAGCTGCATATGAGGAAACTTCAATGGTACCTAAAAACCTATGGTCTCAACACAGCCACAGTTTGGAAACAATAATACCACTGATTCCATGTCTTCAAAAGGAATTTCTGTGGTGGGCTCAAGCATGCCAAAGAAACACAGGTCTCCCATTCTGCAAGCCTCAAGCAAATCAAGTCATCACAACAGACGCCTCGGACTACGCCTGGGGGGCGCACATGACAGATCGGTGCATTCAGGGCAAATGGTCTCAAAAAGAAAAGCACCTACACATCAATCAAAAGGAAATGCAAGCAGTAATAAATGCTATTATAGCTTTCAAACACCTACTGCATCCAGGCCAGCTATTGATAAGGACAGACAACACCACAGTAATGTGGTACATAAACAAGCAGGGAGGAACCCATTCATACCCCCTATGCAGGCTAGCCATGTCTCTTTGGAACATGGCTCTGGAATTACAAATCGAACTTCAAGCACAGTACCTGCCAGGCAAGGAAAACACACTGGCAGACAACCTAAGCAGAAATATGACAGATCCACATGAATGGAAGTTGCATCCTCAAGTTTTTACAAAGATAATTCAAGCATGGGGAAGGCCAGACATAGATCTTTTTGCCTCCCACAGAAATCACCAATTGGCAAAATTCTGCTCAAGGACCTTTCATCCACAGGCCTGGAAAGTGGACGCACTCTTTCAGTTGGACAACAATGACAGTTTATGCCTTTCCACCTCTTCCTCTGCTGCCCAAAGTTCTATTAAAAACCAGAGCAGACAGACCAAAGATGATTCTCATTGCTCCAGACTGGCCAAGACAACACTGGTACCCACTCCTGAGAAGCCTGACGCATTCCCCACCATGGATCCTGCCTCTAATGCCTCTTCTACTGACTCAGCACAACTTCAAAACTCTTCACAGTCAGCTGAAAACACTCAGTCTAGCCACATGGAAGATTCCTTAAATTCACAACAGACCCTACTCTCCAAGGAGGTGCAGGATGTCATTTTGGAGGCCAGAAGGCCTTCTACTAGAAAAGCCTACTCCACAAAATGGAAACGGTTTTGTGCCTGGAATGAGAAAAAGGGTCAGAATCCTGGAATACTGAATTTACCTCAAATATTACAGTACCTAGCTGAGATGCTAAGCAGTGGACTTTCATTCCCCTCCATCAAAATCCATGCCTCCGCCATTTCTGCAGAATACAGCACTGATCCTCCTTTATTCTCTCACCCCCTCTTAAGACAGTTCCTCAGAGGGGCTAAGAATATAAAACCCCCAAGGAAACAACCAGTACCTGCTTGGGACCTCAATTTCATTCTAGAAAAACTGACCTTGCCTCCTTTTGAGCCAGCTGCTTCAACAGAAATGCAATATTTGTCCTGGAAAACAGCCTTCCTTCTGGCTATCACCTCAGCTCGCAGGGATTCGGAACTACAAGCCCTCATGGCTGTGCAGCCTTTCATCATTTTCCATCAGGACAAAGTTTCCTTACGAACCAATCCGTCCTTTATGCCAAAGATAGTATCCAGGGTAGCCTTGAATCAGGCTATCCACTTACCTACCTTTTACCCTACCTTTTACCCTAATCCTCAAAACAAAGGGGAGAGACTTCTACATTCCTTGGACATTCACAGACAGCTGCGTTATTTGGACAGAACAAAGCCTTTCAGAAAATCAGAGCAACTCTTTGTGTCCTATGCTACAGGAGCTCAAGGGAAGCCTATTTCCAAACAGACAATTTCAAAATGGATAGCCCACTGGATAGCCCACTGCATACGCTTTTGTTACTCTTTTCATGGTAAAACTATACCTGCAGGCATCAGATCTCACTCCACAAGGGCCACAGCTACCTCTGCAGCTTTCCTCAGGGGGGTTCCTACCAAAGATATTTTGGAAGCAGCCACTTGGAGTTCTGTACATACCTTCTCCAAGCACTATCACCTACCATTATACTCCAAATCTAGAGCAGGCTTTGCCACTGCAGTCTTGCAGGGCATCCTGGCTCCTCCAAGTTCCACCTAGTGCCTACCACCCCTTTTTTAGCTTTGGGATTCTACCCATCTGTTATGACTGCAGCTGTATGCACGATGAACATAGTACAGTTTTGTACCTACCATAAATGTAGATGTTAGAGTGCTAATACAGCTGCAGTCCAGGTTTCCCTCCCTCCTTCCCCTTTTGGGACAGGCCTAATGGCTAACACCTCCTCATACAACCTGATTGGGGTATTCTTTTATGGTGTGTTTGCTTGCAACTACTGCTTTTTTATTATATTGCATTGCATTATTACATAAATTTATGTATTGCCTTCCTTCTGGGGGCACCTGACATCTGGGGCAAGAAAAACTGAAGAAAATGGCGTCGGCTGGTTCTTTTATACCCCTGTCGCACTGACGTCAGGGAAGAAGCGACGACATCCGACGCCGGACCTAGACTTTGGAATTCGGCCGACCGAGGACCCGCCTGACGGCAGGAAAACCCATCTGTTATTACTGCAGCTGTATTAGCAATCGAACATCTACATTTATGGTAGGTACAAAACTGTACTTTAAGGATAGCCAGAAATGTAGTATTGAAGTACTCAACTGCTTCTTGTAATGGGAGTCATTTCAAGACATTCCAGTTGCATGCTTTGAGTTCTTTTTGGAAGTTGTCAAGGTTGTTCCTGACTTTTCTTACAGTTTTGTAGGTGGGCTGGTTGGGAATGTCTGCTTTGAGCCTAATAATATAGGTAAGGCAGTGATCACTTAGCTCATCGGGTAATGTACCTGACTTGTACTTTTGGGGGTGGCTGTTAATAAGTATCCAATCAAGGATACTATCTTTGACTCTATTTTTGCTAAATCTGGTGGGGGTGGCAATGATCTGAGTAAACCCATTGAGGTTTAAATGGGTGGGGGGAGTTTCAGAGGAACAGGTGTTCCAATCAGTGTTAGTCCCCCAAGACAATGGTTTCCTGGGGATAGTCAGAAGCTAGCCAATGTACGATATTTTCTAGAGTATTATCATTCTTGCCGGGTGGAATATAAATGCAGACAGTGTATCTGCATTATTTTTGTTATTAGTTTGGTGATGAGAATTTCTGCATTGCCAAACTGGGGTGGCTGTTGGGTGTCAATTGTTATTGTTAAGGTAGACTTGTATGGTACAGCTATCCCTAAGTAAGTTCCTTTTCAAAATTCCATTAGATCCTTATGCCATTAATTCCATATTTCAAATGAATCCAGAAAGTCCATTGCCATGAACAGGCTGTTATATAATAGAGGAAAGCAGTACCTTTGACAGATTTTGAAGATGATTTGCACATTTATCCTGGTAGTTAGCGCTATTAGCTGTCAGACCCATATGTTGAAGTATGAGAGAAAGTGTAATACAGTGATCTTGTGTACCTTTTGCCATCTGACTATTACTGACACTTATTTCTAGCCATGGGCAAAGATAAAATATGTTTTTACTAGGAAAATGCCTTGCAAATACAATGTACCTATGCTTATTCCATGAAAGGGCTATGCTCACATATTTGTACTTCTACTTTGTACTTTTAAATGTTTAAAATTTTCTATAGCACGTTTCCTAACTGTTATTTTCACTTTGTAACCAAAAATGTTCATTAATTACTCTTTGTAACTGTATGGAGCTTTACTCCCCACGACTCCACTGAAAATGGACACTAGCTTTCCAGTCGGATTATCCTGGTAAACAAATGTTAAATAATAAATAAATAAGGCCTCTTAGTACTTTATATAGCTGCCTTTTTGTAATGATGATTCCACCGAGGAAAACCACACAGACTTCCTAAAAGTCTCAGAGGTTCATTCTTCAGGAGAGAGTTTTATTTATGCCTCCTCTATATGCCCACTGGACACGTGCCCTTTTTCAGGGTCAACTGGGGAGTGACTTGCTTGGGGTCACACAGCAGCAAATGATGGTGTAAGAAATCAAACCCTAGATCCTTGACAAGAAGCCACTCACTAACAACTCAAAGCCTCTTCTAACTGCTAGAAAATTTTAGGGTTACTCTGGTGTCAGAGCCCAGAGCTTCCCTTTCCACCATTAAGGCTTCTCCAAAAATAAACAAACGAACAAACTACTGCTATAAGTGTTCCTTCAACTCCTAAGAAGCCCAAAGTAGATGTTTGTGGCACTAAGGTTTGTGAAGATGTTTTAATTTTTTCTGCCACAAGAACCATCAAGTATGCTTCTTCTGTGACTCCTTTCAAAATTACTTCCCCTGTTTTCCTCCATTCAAACAGTATTTGTGTAGCCCTGGAACCAGATCTTCATAGTCTCCTGGTGTTCCTTCTCTCTACCCGTTGGACTTGAGTTACTTTCCATCCAACTGGACTTCACAAGAATCTGGAAGGCATTTCTTATATATCTTCTCCCAGTAGCATTGAGGGATCTAGAATAGCTTAAGCTAAATTTTTGAATCCTAGTTCCTGAACCTTTCTCTCTAGGCTCACTTTGAGCTGCACTACCTGATGGGCCATCTGATGACCTGTTGGTGTTATCACTTTTGAAATTAATGCTTTTGGCTTCAACTGCCCCATTGTCATCATAACCATTGCCATTGAAGAATTGCACCATTACCTCTGTAGGGTCAGTCACCATATTGGCATGGGGGGGGTTGTGCCCTGCCTTTTACCCCCATTTTATTATGCCTGAGATTGACCTTTCAGCACTGTCTGCATCACCAAGGCAATGACATCTGCTTTTACTTCTGCACTAGTTTTGTTGCTCTTGGGATTGACTTTGAGAGGTCTTGTCCTTTCAGGTTTGGTGACATCATCTCCGTTTTGCGGTAATTTCAGGTCCTAGAGCCTGTAATACAGATGTCCTTCCATGAGCTGCCCCTCCGAGGTGAAGTGATCCTGAACATGGTTCACCTGGAACAATCTGTTGCTGCTTTGTACTTTTCTTCCCTTCTGGACCAGGTAAGAGGGACTGGAGTCTCCAGACAGGATGCCAATCTTACATGCAATATGCAGTCTTCCTTCTCCTTGTGTTTCCCTGTTCAAGCACAGGAGACAAGGTCACATGCAATAGGAAAGCACTTAGACATCCCATAATTATCTGCCATCCTTACTTAATGACTAACCCCAGAATTGGAAAGATCTTACTGCTCATCACGATAAAAGCTAAGTGACCCCATAGCTGTAGCTTCCCAATCAGGTCTTTCTTTTGGGTGGTACTACTGGTCATTGAAATTTGTCAGATTAGTGCTAGACAATGTCTGGAAGAAGGGGTTAAACTACTACACATATGCACAGATGCCAGAGAGAGACTTGCCCACAGAGATGATGATGGCTCTAGAGGAGTTACCAGATTAGAACATTAAAACCAAGCTACAGCCCCAGTTGGCAGCTTTGAGTTCCATGGTAAATCAGACCAGACCACCATATTGCAGTCTGTTTCTGCTAGGACAGGAAGCAGAGACCTTAAGGTTTTCTTTCATGCCTGACTTCATCTAATACAGATCTGTGAGAACTTCAAAGCTTTGTTCATGAATGTCATCTTTGTTTGGATCATTGCTCTTCAGAGATTCAGTAAAAGAAATATCAAGAAAGTGAGGGCAGAACTTTCACTAATGTTGGGGTGAAATTCCAGAAAATTCAGCATCCATTTTCAAAAATGTATTGTGACCTGTCAGCTTTGGTTTTAGCACCCTTACAAGGATAATTCTCAAGTATTGAAAAGCATTGCTAAGGACTTAGCAGTTTCCAGAATGGGCATATTCCCAGTGGATGTGAATCGCACAGAACATTTGGGGGTCTTCTGGAGGGCAGTTCATGCATCCCTGAGACATTAATCGATTGCTTCACTCTGAAGGCAGTTGGATTCATCTCTCTCTCTGCACCTGTCAGCATGGCATGCCATCACGTGTGACAAGTGAATAAAAGAATATCCACAAGCTATTCAGTTCTGTTTTGTCCCCTCTTAGACTTCACATTCCTGATATTCTTTCTTGTCAAAATGCTGAAGCAAAATAGATGCAAAGCCAGCTAGTAAAAAAAAAAAAAAAATGTCAAGGGGTCCCACCAGACTAAAAATGGCATGGCTTTTACAGAAGTCTTTTTTTAGTGCCAAAAAAAGAATAAAGACCTCAGGCGTACATTTTAAGCAGCCAAAGTTAGTAAATTTTCAAGGAGCCCTTTTGAATGGCCACAGTGCAGTCCTTTCTTCTGTGTGTGTGTCCAAAGGAGACTTGATCTCTTCTCCAGGGATTTGGTTTCCCACTTCAGTCTCACTCCTTGGGCATAATAGTCAGCCTTGCATAGTCTCCAATAATGCCTTTTCAGTCCATGATGTTCACTGACTGCACTCTGAACACCCTGACTTGCTTGCACATTATTTTCCAATGTAAATATCCTTCTCACAAAAAGCAACTGTCCAACTGAAAATTAACGATTTGGTCCCACTTTCTTTTTGTCTTAGACCACCTAGTCTAATGGCCCTTGCAATTTTTATGGCCCCTAAAGCAAATCTTTTCCTGAAGATCCTTTAGTAGACTGTCAACTTACAATGCAATCTTTCAGACCTTCTTTATGCTCCAATAAGGATTCCCAAGAAATGCAAGGGCTGTTTTCATTGATGGACTCCTGACTCCAACTTATCTTTATTCAGACACTCTTAAGACCCTAGTGTAGAGCAGAGCATGTGTTGTAACTGAAGCATTTCAGAGTGAGGACACGTGCATATAAATAGAGCACACTTGCAGGCAGCAGTGCCATTATGAGAGAGCAGCCAGAGTGTTGACATGTATGAGTGCAGTAGTCAGTCTGTTTCTAAATTTAATTTACTAAGGTTCAATCCTGATGTGTTTATATATAATAAAGCTTCTTGAACTGAACCTACTATTCATCTATTTTATCCTGACTGGATGAGCAACATGGTGTCAGAACCGGGATGGAGTGTAACTTCAAGTCATGAGGTGCAGAGTTATCGGTAAAGGTGCATTGAACAGGTTGGGTGATGCCATGGGCAAATGATTAAAAAAAAGGCCAGAAATGAACTTCAGTTAACCAAAACTCGCATAGATGATTTATTTTGTAAAGAAAACGATACAAAGCATTCACAAAGCACATTATTAACCAAATGAAAGGTGGAAAATGCATTATTGATTAGATTCTTGACATAACTATAGAATGCCTTGTTGGTTGTCTTTGGAATCTTTGACAATTTTATTTTCGTAACTAGCTTTGGAGGATTTTATGAGGGATCTCAGCTTCTTACTGAGGCTGGTAAGGGAGTTTTTGCATCCTGGGATTTTTCTCTTTTCTGCAACAGTTTCTTCCTTCTGTTGAATAGTTTGTTTATGGCAGGGGACCACCAGATTGTCTTCCTTTTTTGGAGGAGAGCTTCTTGGTTCTATTTGGGATGGCATGATTCATGCACAAGTGGATGTGCTCGTACAGTGCCTCAGTGTAGGATTCAGCAGTCGAACTTTCAGCTCCTGTCTGCATGGGTCTCATGAAGTTTGTAACTTCTGGCTTGAGTAGCAAGAAGTTGGCTTTGGAGAAGTTTTTTTATGGAGATTTCCTTATGGGGGATGGAATGTGGATGTCAAGGGTGATTATCTTATGGTCAGACCTGACCAATGAGTAGGTGAACACTGGTGTGGAGCATCTGTCTCCCATGTTGGTAATGACCAGGTCTAAGATATTAGAGCCCTTGGTGGGACAGGGGATTAGTTGATCTAGGGCATTGGAATTCATGAATTCCAAGAATCTTTGGGGAAAGGTGTTAGTACCCGAAAAGTTTTCTCAGTTAATGGCAGGGTAGTTGAAATCACCCAGTATTAGGAAGTATTGGAAGAATAAGCATATCCCAATTGACTTTGCTGTCTTCCCCTCCCAGATAACATCCTTCAGCTTTTTATTAATTGCTATCCACAACTTCCCTGGTTGATAAAAATATGCTTGACCAGTATATAAGACTAAAGGGACTAAAAACATTTTAACTGCTTGTATCGTACTGTCAGTATCCATATAACAAAGCTTCCATTTTCCCAGTTTTTGTATGATCTTTTGATTAGTCTCTTCCCACATATCCTTAGCTGCCACACTGCTATCATTTTTAATCCATACTCCCAAATACTTAATTTTATCATGTCCCCATAAATATGGATACTGCTGAACCAGTTGTATGTGGGTACATAATTTACCTATATTGCTTTTATTTTTGCTTCATGAATTTTGTATCCTGAAAAGGGTTGAAACCGTTTCAGTATGATCAATAAAACTGTAATGTCTTTCTTGTTTTCTTGGGTATAAAATAATGTTAGCTGCAAACAGAGCCAGCTTTTCTTGACTACTATAATAGTTATAACCTTAACTTTGGGTCCCTTATTTCTTTGCCAGAAAATTTTCTAAATGTAATGCAAATAAGGGAGAGAGGACACCACTGCCTGTTTCCTCTGGTCAAGCAGAGATTATCACAGAGGACCCAACCTACTTTAATTTTCGCCTCCGATCCTTCACATATCCTCCAAATCAACCTTATAATTTTATCAGTTAATGCAAATGCTTCTATTGCTCTGGTCATAAAATTCCAGCTTCCTCTGTCTAATGCTTTCTCTGCATCAAGACCTACCAAGAGTAGTGGTATTTTCTTACATTCTGCTTCCTTCTGGATCATCAGTATTCTGTTTGTTGTCAAATGTTTGCTTCCTCTCCACAAAACCACATTGATCCGTAACTATCAATTTTGGCATCACTTTTCTTTTAGACATTATAGACATAACCACTTTATAATCATGATTTTAGTATTGAAATGAGCTTGTATGAAGCTAGATCTGATGGATCTTTACTCTAAGGTAGTACAGCTGCTACCACTTTCTTCCAGGATGTTGGCACTTCTCTTAAAATACTGTCAAACAAAATCTTCCAGATCTTCATCAGTTTTTTTTCCCTCCTAGCTTCCAAGCTTCCACAGGAATACCATCTAATCCGTGAGGTATTCCTGTAGATTGGTTATACATCACCATTTTTATCTCATCTCCTCCTATTCTGTTAGTTATTGAGGGTCCTCTCTCTCTAGTCTTGGCATATTTAATTTTTTTCCATAAACATTTCCATTTTTACCTTTTCTTGATTTCCATATTGCTCTTCTTTATACAGATTTTCATAGAATTTCCAAAATATTTCCAATACTTCTACGGGATCCCTAGTTATCTTCCTTGTAATAGGCTCCTTAAACTTTCTGTTGTCTGAGTCATTGTGCTAAACGTTTTTGTGCTTTACAGTTATCAAAAAAGTTGCTTAGCAGCTATCTTTCCAAACTCATGCATATTATCAAGGTAATCCCTTATTTTCTGTTTAGCAATTTGTAGTTGCTCCTTTTCTTGATGTAATGTGATCCTGTCTCGCCTACATTCTGTACAGATGGGTTCGGAGCCGATCCTCGGCTCCGACTCGGCACGCTATACTATAGAACGAAGTCTCTTATTGGCTGAGCCTCCTCATATCCCAGGATGCCCCACTACTGCTTCCCCAGATCTCGTTTGCCGCTTCTACAGCATAGACGTGGTCTCGGACTTGGCTGAGCTAAGTGCCTCTAGTATTTAAATTTCTGTCAGAAATTTTGCTAAAATTACCCAAAAGTTGTTTTAACAGCTATTTATTGTTGTGTGACTGATTTTTCTTCAAAAGTTTGTGGTAAAAATTGTGTTTTGTCAATGGTAAAGGATCCCGTTTAAGTTAGAGGGGCCTTTGCCTAGCCCTCGCGCTTTAGTTAGGGCTGTCTAACAGCTATTCGTTGTGCGTTTTCTAATTGTTACAACTTTGTGGTAAATTGTATTTTTTTCTTGGTGGCAAGTGTTCCCGTTTAACTTAGAGGGACCTTGCCTTAGTCTACCTGTTTTTTCTTTTAGTCAGTGTTGAAGTTTCTTTTTCTTTAAAGTTCAGTGGAAGTAGATAGCCATGTCTAAAGAACATAGGCCATCAGGTTTTAAAAAATGTTCAAAATGCTCTTACAAAATGTCCATTATGGATGACCATTTGCTTTGTGTATACTGTTTGGGGCCGATGCACCTACAGGAATCCTGTAGCGTTTGCCACGCTTTTTCCTCTCGCGTGCTTCAAGAGAGGAAAAATAAGTTGATTTTGAAAGGGCTTATTACCCCTTCTTTTGAGGAAGCCCTATCTTCTTCTTCCCGTCGATGAAAAAAAAATCTTTGGCTCCGACCAGCCCGTCGGATCCGACAGCAAAAAAGTCTAGGCAGGCTTCTCCGTCGGCTCCATGGACTTCGGAGCAGAGGGTGGAACGGTCTGCCTCGATGTCTCCAGCCTCGACTCCTCTGGCTTCGGAGCCAAGAGCTCAGGCGTCGAGAGGCGAGTCACCTCCATCGGCTCCACTGCCTTCGGATGCCGATGAAGGTTGCCCGCTCAGACTCTTCCCCTTCGGTGCCGAAGTCCACATCGGCTCCGAGGGAAATTGCAGTAGTGGTGGAACCTCCCTCGGCGCCGATACTTCTTGAATCCATTCGGAGCCGGTCCCCCAGTCTTTCGGAACCGGCGGAGAAGTCAACTCGGACCCGGTCGGTCTCTTCTCGGTCGTCGAGGATGTCCGATTCGGATGTAGACAGGGTGCTTCAAAGGCTTTTTCAGTCTCCGGTCTTTCAAAAGTTGGTCTCTGCTCCGGCCCAATCGGCTCCGGAGCCGATTTCCCACCCTGCCATCTTGATTCCTCCTCCTCCAACAGCTTCGGCACCGTTGGAGTCTGTGTTGGTGGAGCCGGTGGAAGTTGTAGGGTCGGCTCCGACCCTAACTCCAACCCCGCCCTTCGGGTCGGTGTTCGGTACACGGACCTCCTCTGTCGGCCCCGGGGGTGATGCTTCGGGACCGATTCTTTCGGTTCCTAGCCTCCCTCTTGGTGTGTCGGCGGCGGGAGTTCCGTCTCCTGTTGTGGCCTTGGGGGTTGAATCTTCCCAGGACTCTGGGGGTCCCGCCTTCACGGCCATGAGGAGTGCCTTGGCCAAATCCTCTCTGGCCACTTCTACCTTCTCACCACCACCTTCCCTTGGCACGGAGACTAGTTCCTTTGCAGTCCCCCTGTCTCATGACAGCGGAGCCCTGGGGCCTGAGGTTACCCCCATCGGGGGTTCCCTTCTTCCTGGAGGTCCCTCCGAAGCGTCTTCGGAGGAACCTCCGAGGAAGAAACAGTGCAAGAGGAAGCACGTCGACTCCCCTGATGAGTCTCTCACCTCGGATACCGACCTCGATGATGCGGAGGGGTCCCCCAAGTCGTCCTCGGATGATGTATCCTTTGCGGACATCTTGGAAATCCTTAAGCAACGAGGCGACTGGCAGTCCAAACCCACTTCTGCTGAGGAGTCTGTGTTCCTCAAGGCCTTCGGGGCTCAGCCCTCTGCCTCCTGGGTGTCTCCACCCTTCGATGAGCTCCTGGATTTGATCTCTCGAAGGGCGTGGGAACATCCGGATTCTGTTGAACCGGTGCCAGCTCGCCCCAATAAATTCCTTTCGGCACCCCCGGATAAGGACTTTCTTACCAAAGGTGTGGCTGTAGATGCCTTGGTGGTGGCATCTGCTACCCAACAAGATGTGGCAGAGGCTTCAACGTCCGTCCATCCTCCTAATAAGGAGTCTAGGAGCATGGATCGGTACGGGAAGCGCACCCTTGCTTCAGCAACCTTTACATTAAGGTCTCTGAATTACCTGACGCATTTTACGAGACTGCAGAGGGATCTGGTCAAGGAGCTTTCAGATACCCTCTCTGGTAACTTACCTGAGCAGTTGGCCCAGACGGTTAACTCCCAGTTGGCTACCCTGTCCTCCCTATCCAACTCGTCCATGAGGCTCATTTCGTATGCAGCCGAGGGAGCGAGCAGAGCGGCGGGCACAGGTGTTGCTCAACTGAGACAAGCCTGGCTACACCTGTGTCACTTTGCGGAGGCCTTTAAGTCTTCCTTTGCCGATGCCCCCTTCGATGGGTCCTCCCTTTTTGGACCCAAGGTAAAGGACACTTTGACTCGCTGCGAGCAGGAGGGTAAGACTTTAACTGCAGTAGGGGCCCGGTTTTCCACTCCCTTCAGACCTTATCCCAAGGCTCGAAGAGGAGGGAAAATGTGGTTCCGTAAGTCTCAAAAGTCTTATTCATCGCAGCAGAGCGATTCCCCTTCTAGAGGCAGAGGAACGGGAAATTTTTCAGGGAGACGCCGTCCCAGAGGCTGCGGAGGCCCCCGCAACACTGGAGACCGCGAGTCCTTTCGTGTCTCCTCCTCCTTCCAGCATCCCTGAAGGAGTGCCCGACTGTGCAGCTCCGGAGCCAGTCGGGGGTCATTTTTCAAGGCACCTAAAGGCCTGGGGAAGTATCACCCAGGACTAATGGGTGCTCCGAATCATTGCCGGAGGTTACACCATTCCCTTCTCTCAACCCCCCCCCCCCCCACCGTCCCAAAGAATCCCGGACCCACCACCCAGTCAACGGGATATGGCAGCCATCGAAATTTCAAAGCTGCTTCAAAAAGGAGTCATCCAACCTGTCCCCGCAGATCAGACTGGATCAGGGACTTACTCGAGATTCTTTTTGGTACCAAAAAAGACCGGGGACTTGAGGCCCATTTTGGATCTCAGCAAGTTAAACCGATCAGTGAAAAAGTCCAAATTCCGGATGGTCACCTTGCAAACCATTCTCCCGCTTCTGGAGAAGGGTGTTTGGATGTGCTCCATAGATCTCAAAGACGCCTATTATCACATTCTGGTAGATCAGGCATCGAGGAGACATTTGCGCTTCAGCCTAGGGGACAGTCATTTCCAGTTCCGTGCACTGCCATTTGGTCTCACCACAGCCCCCAGGGTGTTCACCAAATGTTTGGCAGTGGTGACTGCTCACCTGAGAAGTCTAGGATTCCAAGTGTTTCCATACCTAGACGACTGGCTCCTAACTGCCACCTCAAGGCATCTACTCTTAAGAACTCTAGCAGCCACTATCTCCCTAGGCAGCTCCTTAGGAATCACCTTCAATTGGACAAAATCCGTATTGCTGCCATCACAGCGTATTCTGTTTATTGGTGCAGAAATAGACTCAAGGCAGATGCGAGTCTATCTTCCTGCAGAAAGGATAGCAACATTGCAGTCTCAGGTGTGGGCGTTACTCCTCAGATGTCGCGCTCCAGCGAGAATGGTCCTGCAGCTGTTGGGTTCCATGTCAGCCACCATTCTTCTCGTTCCCTTGGCAAGGTTACATATGAGGATACTCCAGTGGCTCCTCTTAGCCCAGTGGTCTTATCAAGACCTCCCCCTCAGTCACCACATATTGGTAACAGAGACGTGCAAACAGGATCTTCGTTGGTGGCTTCATTCCTTCAACCTGGATCAGGGGTGACCCTTCGTCCCCCCATCCCCCTCAGCCACGTTGACTGCGGACGCCTCCCAGACAGGGTGGGGGGGGACATTATCTGGACAGGTCGGTCCAAGGCACGTGGCACTCCGACGAGAATCTTCTCCACATCAATATCCTGGAAATGAGGGCGGTGCTTCTAACGTTGCAAGCACTACACAACCACCTTCCCCAGGGGACAATTGCCATTCAGTCCGACAACATGTCGGTAGTCTGGTACTTGAACAAGCAAGGAGGGACCAGATCTTACCCCCTTTGCAGAAGAGGCCATGAAGGTATGGGATTGGGCGATTGCTACCAAATGCTTTCTAGTGGCAAAACACATTCCTGGGACATCCAATGTGATAGCCGACAGACTGAGCAGGACTATTCTCTCCCCACACGAATGGTCCTTGAATCACAAAGTGGTAACACAGATTTTCACGAGATGGGGAATCCCATGTTGCGATCTTTTTGCAACTCCCCTCAATGCAAAATGCCAGCAGTTCTTCTCTCTCATTCCAGTTCCGGGGGAGACCCCCAAGGATGCTCTAGTCCAAGCTTGGCCTCCCGGTCTACTATACGCCTTTCCACTGGTTCCCCTTATCCCCAAGGTGGTTCAGAAGGCGATTCGCTTGGGAAGCAAAATGATTCTAATCGCCCCATACTGGCCTCGTCAAGTAAGATTCCCCTTTCTTCGCAAGTATGCATTGGACGGTCCCTGGTTCCTGGACCAAGTTCCGGACCTTCTGATGCATCAGTCAGGGCAACTCCATCAGTCCCTCCATACATTGAAGCTAGCAGCTTGGCTACTCCTCTTCTGACCATAGTTAGGAGCCATTCTTTCGACCCTGAGGTTATGCATATTTTGTCCTCGGCCCACAAGTCTTCTACAAAAAATGTATAGCAGTAAATGGAAGAGGTTTGCTATTTGGGCTCAACTCCGAGGATTAGACCCTATGACAGCTTCTGTGTCAGAGGTTCTGAAGTTTTTAACCTCCCTGTTCAACCAGGGTTGTTCGGTGTCCACCATCAAAGTTCAATTGGCGGCTATTTCCAATTTTCATGAGAACGTAGAACCACCTTTAATGAGCAATAAGTTGTGCAAAGCCTTTATTAAAGGAGCTTGGCTTCTTAGGCCACCTATATCGCATCCTGCACCACCGTGGGACCTTAACGTAGTGTTAGGCGCATTAACCGCACCCCCCTTTGAGCCGGCAGCAACCTGTGACTTGAAATTTCTTTCTTGGAAGACTGCCCTTCTAGTTACTATCACATCAGCCAGGCGGGTTTCAGAACTTCAAGCCTTATGCATCAATTCACCATACCTAATATTTCACAAGGATAGAGTTTCTCTAAGACCAAACCCATCCTTTATACCAAAGGTTTGTTCTAAATTTTGCTTGCAACAATCTCTGGAATAACCAGTTTTTTTCCCTAAGTATACAGACAGAGCTGAGTATACATTTCACACCTTAGATGTGCACAGACAATTACGTTTCTATTTGGATAGGACACACCAAGCACGAAAATCAGATCAACTGTTTGTGTCTTTTTCGGACAATAAATTGGGCAAAGCCGTCACGAAAGTCACTATTGCCAAGTGGATCAGAGACTGTATCAGTCATATTTATCGCATTTCAAATAAAGAGCTTACAATTCCTGTGAAAGCTCATTCTACCAGGGCTATGTCCACTTCGGCAGCTTTTCATTCCAAGCCCTCTATTAACGACATCTGTGCAGCTGCTACGTGGTCTTCTCTTCATACCTTTATTTCTCACTACAAATTGGATGTGGCATCCAGGGGCCGAGCTTCCTTCGGTTCCACGGTTCTCCGGACCGTTTTCCAATGAGCCACCCAGGAATTAGGTGCTAGGGACGCTGTCCCATCTGTACAGAATGTAGGCAAGATAGGATCACATTACATCTTTTAGTTATGTACTTACCATAACTTTAGATGTATGGGATCCATCTCGCCTACATTCCTAATAACCCACCCTCCTTCCCCCTGCCTTGGAGGCCAGAAGAGACCGAACGGTCCGAATACAACTGTTTTTTTCCTCTCTTGAAACACCTGGCAATCTTATAACAACAGTCTATGTGTGTGTGCATGTGTGCGGACAAACAAGTTCTGGGGAAGCAGTAGTGGGGCATCCTGGGATATGAGGAGGCTCAGCCAATAAGAGACTTCATTCTATAGTATAGCGTGCTGAGTCAGAGCAGAGGATCGGCTCCGAACCCATCTGTACAGGATGTAGGCGAGATGGATCCCATACATCTAAAGTTATGGTAAGTACATAACTAAAAGTTCTGTGAGATGCACCCTATTTTACAATAAATTAATATTTGCTAGTCTCTCTAAATAATAATTGTTACTTAACCATCTCTCTATTTCTTTTGTTTCCACACTAGTTTTAAATTCCATTTTAATTTCATTAGACTCCCTAGCTATATTTTCAGAAGTTGTTTCTATCTTCTCTAATAGCCCCTGAATAATTTCCACTATTTATTCCTTTCTCTCCAACAAGATAGGTGGGAAAGTGCCAGTGCCTCATTTTTATTTCATTACCCTGTGTATTTTCCTTATTATTGGTACATGGTCTGAAATAGTTATTGGGTATGTATCAAGCCCTTCAATTAAATGCACATGGTCCTGTGAAATGTAAATTCTGTCTAGCCTAGTGCAATTTTTGTATTTTGGGGAATAATATGTAAATTTCACTCTGAATTCGCAGTACTGAATTCACATCTTCCATGCCAAATATTTTCATAAACTTCTTTAAAAATCTACTCTCCTTTGTTATATTCCCTTTCTGCCCCCCCCCCCCCCAATACATCTTCACGGTTGCAAATCAAATTCCAGTCCTCACCCATAAGTAATATTCCTTGCTGAAAGCTGATTATTTCTCCCAGAATTTTCTTTAGCTCTATTGCAGCAGTTTTCAGTAGAATATACATACATGCCAGTGCAATCCTCCTCCATTGCCAGTAGCTCCTTAGTACTACAGATCTACAATTATTGTCCTTTTTCCTGTTCTGTTACTATTGGAGCTCCTGTTGCAATTGATATGAATACTTCTCTCTTCCTTTGCCCCAGGTATTCTGCTGAATAGCCATCCTGAACATGTTTCTTTATCAAATACATATGCTCTGTTTTTTCCAAGTATGTGTCCTGTAGCATAGCTATTTGCACTCTACATTTTAATATAGTTCACTACTCTTTCTTTTTTTCGATTTATCTGTGAGACCATTAATGTTTAAAGACATTATAGAAACTCATATTCTTGAGGGATTATTATTCCCACCTTTTATGTATCCTTTTATGTATAACAGCTTTTTGTAAAGTATTTATTTCCAGCTTTTGTGCTGTTTAGCAGGTTAATCTTTTATTCAGCTGTTTCTTGTCATCTCCATTTGAGCCTATGTCACATCTTGCAGTACTTTTTGTTTGAGAAAACCCTCATAAATACACACTTACCTCCAATGCCCCCCATAAAACCTAACAACTGACAGCCACACACAGAGACTCGAGCTAAACAGAATGAAAGCTTATGCATGCATGGTAGACCCTGTGATTCTGTTAAGTGCTCTCTGATTTCACCTTATCTTTATAGCTCTCCCAGCTGAGAAACACTTGAATGCTTTCAGAAGACATTTTCTCTAAGCCATTTATTTTTATCGGATTGTCTGCTGGTGACATGAGAAGCAGATACAGGACTGTTTACTAGAAAAAAAGACCTTGTAATCAGTATTACTTGCTTTCTGTCAAAACTTGCTTATAGGATCATAGGAGATTACTAGGCTATCAGCCCGGAGGTCAATTTAAGCCTAGCTGCTTCAATCCAATGTAATACTGTAAAGGTAATAGTCAGTACCAAAAATTGCATTTAATGATGACTGCCCATGTCCAGGAGGGGTGTGGGCACTATCTTGGGCAAGAATTTACGGTGCCCCACTCATCCAGATTCCTATTGAACAGTGTCATAGAGCTGCTTTCTTTCACATGAATTGGTAGCCTGTTCCAAAGACGTGCCAGTTTGCTGGAAGATAAATCTGGCCCTCCAGCATGTCTTAAGTAGCAGGCCATATATAAGTCCCTGGAATGGTTAGCCCTAGACCCATTTGATTTACAGATATGCAATAAGTTCATTAGGTTTGGGTCTTGGGTTGCTCTGTAGGCCAGGCATGTGTCTCCCCTACGAAGTCTATACAATACGGAGTATATTGACATGGATATTAGTCATTCCGCGTAAGGCACATGCTGGAGGCCCTTTATCTTCTTTGTTAGAAACCTTTGAGGTCTCTCTAATTGCTGTAGATGCCTAGTATGATGGGGTGTTCTACTCAATTATGGGCCGGATAAGTGCCGAGTATAGGGGGGGGGTTATAACCTCTCTTGCTCTCAAGGTGATGCCTTTACTAATCAAGTGACCTATGTGGAAAGCTTTCCTTACAACAGTAGACACGTGGTGGTCGAAGTCAAGGTCGCGATCAACCTGTGATCCCAGGTCCCTTACCACTTCAATGGTACTTAGGGTATTGTTCTTGTTTTGATAGTATGAAGGGAACATTGTGCCAAAAGGAATAATGATGAATTTCTTTGCATTCATTTCCAAGACTGTGACTAATGTACCAGTTGTTGGTCTGTGTGAGACCATCCTGGAGTATACTGACATTATTATTTGGGGATTCAATCGTTTGCAAACTTGGTCAGCCCGCAACCCTTTAGTTTTGACCTGAACGTCTAAGAAGTATATACACCAAACAGTTGGGGGCCCAGCACTGACCCCCTGTGGCATCCTACTGGTAACAGGTCTGCTGGTTGATGTGCAGTCGCCCAGTTTGATAGTGTGTGTCTGGTTTGTGAGATACTTGGCAACCCATCTTACAATGAAGGGGTTTACATTCATTTTGCTAAGTTTATTGATAATGCCTGAATGTGGGATTGTTTTGAAAGCTTTTGCCAAGTCGAGGTATACTTTGTGCACAGATTTACCCTCATCAGTGGCATGGTCACACTTTCAAAGAAGCCACCAGATTTAACAGGAAGAATCTGTCCTTCACAAACCAAATTTGGTAGGAACCAGGGTTTGGAGGTCACCTATGTCTTTATTTATGCGGTCCATAATGATACATTCCATGGCCTTGCAGATGAGGCTGGTCAGGCTTACGGGTCTGTAATTCCCCAGGTCTATTGCTAGGCCACCTTTGTGGAAGGGAATAACTGTACCTGTTTTCCATTCCACAGGAACAAAGCCTGTAGTTAGGCTATGATTGAAAAAGGTACTCAGTGGTGATGCTAGTTCATGTTTTAGCCCATTTGTAACACAGTCTGGGATGTCATCTGGTCCCATAGAGCCTGTGTTCTTTGCCTTGGACAGGGCTTTGAGGACCTGCTCTTTAGATATGTAAGGCGGGTGGAAGTTTGGAGGAGGGTTTGTTGTAAGTTAGGAGGGGATTAGGGAGTTAAATTTTCACCAAACCTATCCGTTAGCAGGTTTGCTATCTCTGTGGGGTCAGTGTGTGAGATAACATTGGCCACCAGTGCTGCACATGCTTGGGTCCTACCCTTTAGGTTATGTACATAGCTGTAAAAGGCCTTATGATTATCCTTGGCAGTCCTTGTTAGTTTTCTCTCAAAGGAGCTCTTGGAGAATTTGACAAGTTGTCTTATTTTCCTGTTAAGGCTGAGGAGGGTGCCTTTGCATTGTTGGGTCCTTGTCTTTGTTTTGTGGACAGCAAAGTTTTGCATTTATTATAAAGTTTGTTGTTGATGGAAGTCCACCATGGCAGCTTGGTTTTACTTTGGGCTCTGGCTTTGATTCTGTCTGGTACAGCAGAGTTTATACACTTATGCAAGTGATTTTACACTGCTTTAAGTGTAAACATCGGCATAGTTATCACTTTCAGCTTGGGTGGGGCTTGGAATGCATTTATACCTTCACCTAGGAGGGTATAGTTTGCCATGGTGAAGTTTTTTAGTCTGATTTCACCCTTTGTGAATTCTGGTGTTAGTGTCATTTCAAAGGTGACTGATTTATGGTCAGTTTTAACTAATGAGGGTCAGTTGCAGCAGTGCACCTGTTTGACATGTTGATCCAGGACCAGATCTAGAATGTTTGTTCCTGTTGTCAGAGTGTGGACAGTTTGCTCCAGGGCATTTGAATTTGCAAAGTCAATGAACTTTTGTGCTAGTGAGTTTGGGCTATAGTAGGTTTCCCAGTTGATAGTGATATAATTGCAATCCCTCATAACCAATGTGTTCAGTAGAATTTGGATTATCTTCAGTTTGGTTAAGTAGGCCTCATGCGTGTTGTGACCCATGGAGTGGGATCTATAACTGACAAGGACTTGGATGGAAGAATTACCCACTGTAAACTGAACCTGGAGATGTTCTTCATCTCACATTGCTGCAGTCCTTACACTTGGGTAGTCCGCTGTCCTCGGTCGGCCCGAATATCAAAGTATAAGGCTGACGTCGGTCAAGGCGCATTAGACTGACATCAGGACGTCAGGGTACAAATGCGCATGACCGACGTCATATCCTCAGTCTTTTTTGCCGCATGGTCCGATGCAGAAGCAGCGTTGCAAGTGCCGTTCGGCGTTCTGAAATTTTTCGAATTCGGAGTTTCAGACCGAGTCAAAGTTGGCTAAGTACCCCGTTGGGGAATATTTTAGTTTTTTCTTGCCTCAGTGGTTTACCGGATGTCAGAAAAAGTGAATAACTGTATTTCTTGTGGGAAACAGATACCGCATAGAGATTATCATACTTTGTGTATTCCTTGTTTAGGGCCTGAGCACGACGTTGTTGGGTGTCGCTTTTGTGCTAGATTCAATAAGCGCACTATTAAGAGAAGGTTAGATTGTGCCAGGTTAGTCTTCGGGAAGCGGTGCAATTATAATATGCCGTCGGATGCTCCGCCCGCTTCTTCGAAGAAGCGCAAGGACAAAGCAGCTAAGCCTAGGCAAGAAGAGCCGTCCGTACCGGACGCCGGTTCTTTAGAGGTGTCGGTGGAGCCGGGGGTTCCGCCGGAGGTTTCTCTGGAGTCCCAGGGGGAGACTTTGTTATTGCAGGATGTGGCCTCTCAGGAGGCAGGTCAGGCTGAAGGGGCTTCTCAGGTTACTGTACTCCCTTCCCTTCCTAGGGTGGTTAGGCCCTCTCCTTCTGTTTCCAAGGCTTCTCCCAGAGGCAGGCCAGGTTTAGCTTCAGTTGGTGTCACCCCTAGTTCTTCAGGTTCTGTGCCCAAGAAGCATATGCTTAAAATGGCAGAAGATTTGATTACTTTGATTAGAGGTTCTTTGCCCCCTCCTGATAAGAAACCTAGGGTGGAACCTGAGTTGGGGAGTTTTGAGCAGGCTTCGGATGTTTCAGAGTCTTCGGCTGAAGACTTGCAGGAGTATTCTCCTTATTCTGATTCTGATGTGGATGATTTCTACTCCTCCTGCTTCTCCTCCTGAAGATTTTTCTTTTTCAGAGACTCTTCATTCCATGAGGGAGCATTTTAAGTGGGAAGGTCAGGACTTCTCTGATTCCAGGAAAAGGCTTAGGGAATTTTTGTTTTTACCCCAGCATAGGCCTTTGGCTATACCTCCTGTTCTGGATGTTGTGGAAGATGTGTTTGCAGAGGCTTCTCTTAATCCTGATTCTTTGCCTCCTGCTCCTGTTAAACCGGATAGGTATTACAGGGTGCCTAAAGCTCATAAGTATCTTTTTAAGAGTCCTAGGGCGGACCCAGAAACTGTTAGTCAGGGGCCTAAGGGTGTTAAGGCTTCTGTTGTTAAAAATCCGGTTCCTCCAGATAAAGAGGCCAGGGCTTTGGATAGATGGGGAAAGAAAGTCTATACTTCTTCCACCCTAGCTATGAGGGCTTTGAATTGCCAGTTTCACATGTTGAAATACCAAAACTTATCTACTTTCTCGATTGAAGTCTAAGGTAGGTGCTCTGGCGGAAGGTATTGAGTGTAAAGAGTTACAAGATTTAGTACATGTTTCTGAACAGGTGGGTAAGCATTCTTTGCAATGTGGTTTTGATGCTGTACAGGCCTCGTCTAGGGTGGCTGCCACTGGGTCAGTTCTTCGCAGGCACGCCTGGCTGAGGGATCAGAATTTTTCTGACCATGTTAAGACAAGGATTTTAGATGCTCCTTTACAATCTGATGTGTTGTTTGGTTCACCTGTTGAGGCAGTCTTAAAGAAAATGGAAGACAAGGCTAAGTCTATGCAGACTGTTAAAGATTTTTGCAGGTTCAGCCTCCAAGTTTAGTAGAAATTGGCCTACCAAGGGGTGGACGTATCCTTCTTATGATTCCCAGTCTAGGGGTAGATCTAGGCGTGGTAGGGGCAGAGCTCAGGGCTCTTTCAGGCCTAGAACAGGAGTTCACCTGCACAGTCTTCGGGTGAGGGCAGGGGTCAGTCCTTTCGTAAACAGACCCAATGACCTACCTTTTCAGCTGCCAGAGCCTTCTCGTCTGGCAGCACCTTTGGGAGGAAGGTTGGCACTTTTCAAGGAAAATTGGAGTTTAATTACCCAAGACAGATGGGTATTGGATATCATTCACCAAGGTTACAGGTTTTATTTCCATACCTTGCCTCCTTTCAAAGGCATGCCAGACGTTCCTCCTCAGCAAAGAATAGAGGCTCACAAACAAATTTCTCTGTTACTTCAAATAGGGGCCATACAGCCGGTCCCTATGCCAGAAGTGGGCCTAGGATTTTATTCTCGCCTGTTCCTAGTACCAAAGAAGGGGAACACGTGGAGACCAATTTTGGATTTATCTATCCTCAACACTTATCTGGACATTCCCAAGTTCAAAATGTTGACGTTACAACAGCTTTTACCTCTGCTGGGCAAAGATCATTGGATGGTAACTTTGGATCTCAAGGAGGCTTACCTTCATGTTCCTATCAGACTGAGTTGCAGAAAGTATCTGCGTTTTGGGGCTGGGACTTCTCATTATCAGTTCTCTGCATTGCCCTTTGGCTTATCTACTGCGCCCAGAGTGTTCACGAAAGTTCTGGCTCCAGTGATAGCTTTCTTCAGGCTAAAAGGAATACAGATCTATCCTTATTTGGACGATTGCCTGATTCTGGCTCAAGGAAGGGACGAGCTTCTTCATCATTTGGAATATGTGATAGCAGTGCTAAGATGTCTGGGGTATTCTGTGAACGAAATAAAGTCCAGTCTAGTACCCTCTCAGGACATGTGCTTTCTGGGTGTAAGACTGAATACAGCATCCCAGATGGCCTTTTGACCCCGGACAAACAAAAGAATCTTTCCCTTTACTTTCATCAATTGTCTCATCAGTCCAGGCTGACTGCAAGGACAGTCCTTCAAGCCTTGGGGTTCATGGCATCTTGTATTCTGGTGCTTCCCAATGCCAAACTGCATATGAAGAAGCTACAATGGTATCTCAAAAACGTATGGACACAGCACTGCCAGGATCTGGACACTGTCATTCAAATAATACCTTGCATTCAAAAGGAATTTTTGTGGTGGGCTCAGGAATGTCACCTAAACAAGGGACTCTCTGTGACCCGGCCAGAGGCGAGTCAGATTCTAACAACAGATGCCTCAGACAAAGCTTGGGGAGCTCATCTAAATGGAAAGTGGATACAAGACAAGTGGCCTGCCAGACTACAGCATCTACATATCAACTTGAAGGAGATGTTAGCAGTCCAGTTTGCATTAATAGCTTTCAAGGATTTACTTCTTCCAGGGCAGGTGTTGATTCTAACAGACAACACAACTGTCATGTGGTACATCAACAAGCAAGGGGAACACATTCTTATCCTCTATGCAGGCAAGCAATGATTTTGTGGGAGACTGCTCTCAGTTTACAGCTACATCTTCAGGCAAGGTTTCTGCCGGGAGCACAGAACTCCTTAGCAGATGTGTTGAGCAGACGAATTATGGATCCCCACGAGTGGAAATTGGATCCTCATGTATTTCAGAAATTGACAGTGTCATGGGGAACTCCAGACATAGATCTGTTCGCTTCTCCACTAAACCACCAGCTGCCAAAGTTTTGCATGAAAAGGTTTCATCCCACAGCTTGGAAAGTGGATGCTCTTTCTTTCAATTGGAGCAATCTTCATGTGTATGCCTTTCCACCTCTGCCTCTCCTCCCAAAGGTACTTCTAAAGGTCAGACAGGACAAGCCAAAGATGATTTTAATAGCTCCAGATTGGCCTCGACAGCACTGGTACCCATTACTGAGAAGTCTGGTGCAGGGAGCCTCCATGGCCTTTGCCTTCGATTCCACACCTGTTGTCTCAGGAGGACAGTCATTTACTCAATGTCAAGCTTCACTCTCTTCACCTAACAGCCTGGCATATTCTGTTTTGAACCATAGAGGGTCTCAACTTCCACAGCAAGTTTTGAATGTTATTTTGGAAGCTAGAAGGCCTAGTACAAGGAAAGTGTACGCAGATAAATGGAAGAGATTTTTATTTTGGAGTGCAGCAAAGGATTTTGATGTTTCTGAGCCTAATTTAAGTATGGCTCTTCAATATCTTACTGAGTTACTGGACAAAGGTTTGTCCTTCTCTTCTATTAAGGTTCATGCTGCAGCAATTTCGCTCACTATGATTGTGACCCACCATTGTTTTCTCATCCTTTGTTCAAGCAATTTCTTAGAGGGCAAAGAATATAAGACCCCACGTGAGCTCCTACTCCTGCTTGGGATCTCAATTTTGTGTTGGAGAAACTCACTCTACAACCTTTTGAGCCTGCAGCTACTACCGAGTTGAAATATTTATCATGGAAGACTGCTTTTTTGTTGGCCATTACCTCTGCAAGAAGGGTTTCTGAATTGCAGGCCCTTATGGCGGTTGAGCCTTTCTTAATTTTCCATAAGGATAGGGTATCTTTGCGTACTAATCCTTCCTTTATGCCTAAAGTGGTTTCTAGTGTGGCTTTAAACCAAACTATTCATTTGCCTACTTTTTATGCAAATCCCCAAAATAAAGTGGAAAAGATTTTGCACACCTTAGATGTACACAGGCAGCTGCGATATTATTTGAGCAGAACTAAAGGGTTCAGGCAGTCTCAGCAGTTATTTGTTTCTTTTGCTTTGAGTTCTCAGGGCAAGCCTGTGTCAAAACAAACTATTTCTAAGTGGATTGGGTTTTGCATTGCTTTCTGTTATTCCCATCATGGCAAGGAGATTCCAGCTGGGATTAGGCCTCATTCCACTAGGGCTACTGCCACTTTGACAGCTTTTTTAAGGGGGGTGGCAACTAAAGATATTTTGGAGGCAGCTACTTGGAGTTCAGTGCATACTTTCTCTAAGCATTATCACCTTCCACTTTACTCTAAATCTAGGGCTGGTTTTGCCACTGCTATTTTACAGGGCATTTTGGCAGCTCCTGCTTCTTTATAGTTTTGCCATCCTCCCTTACCTCTGCTTTGGGATTCTACCCAAGTGTAAGGACTGCAGCAATGTGAGATGAAGAACATAGTACAGTTTTGTACCTACCATAAATGTAGATGTTCAAGATCCACATTGCTGCAGTCCAATTCCTCCCTCCTTCCCTCTGTAGTTAGAGGCGGTTGTGTGGGTTGGGTTGTAAATATTGTGTATATTGTATATATGGTACATATTATTAGTGCAAGGGTGGTTGGTTGGTTGTTTGCTGTCTTTTGGTTTTGACCTTTCTTTTAGGGTCTTCTGACATCTGGGGCAAGAAAAGACTGAGGATATGACGTCGGTCATGCGCATTTGTACCCTGACGTCCTGATGTCAGTCTAATGCGCCTTGACCGACGTCAGCCTTATACTTTGATATTCGGGCCGACCGAGGACAGCGGACTACCCAAGTGTAAGGACTGCAGCAATGTGGATCTTCGAACATCTACATTTATGGTAGGTACAAAACTGTACTTTGTCCAGTCTAACTAGATATCGGGTGAAGTTATCTCTAATATAGAGTGAAACACCACCTCCTTTGGTTTTCACACGTTCATTTGGCTGTCTAAAGGTGTATGGAAGGCGTTGTAGTCTGGCTGGGCCGAGATACTCTCTGAGGCCTTAAACCAGGTTTCTGTGACTGCACAGATATGTACATCTTCTAGTGACAGAAGTGCTTCCAGGGAGTGCAGTTTTTGGTTTAAGCTCCTAGCATTTAGCAGGATGAACCATATTTTATTCTGGTTGGTTAATTTCATGTTGGTAATGTTGTTTGAGACCTTGTCTAAAAAGGGCACTATGGGGGGTGGCAGGAGCATTTGCCAGCAGCCGAAAGCCTAGGGATGCCAGGTGCAAACCATCTCTGGCAAAGCAGTGAGGTTTGTCGACCATGACTTCCCAGGCAGACAGGAACTGGATCCCCTTGGAATGCCATCAAAAACTAAGCCAGTGATTGAAATCAATAAATCTTTTGTTTATACTGTGGCATCATTCTAGATGAAGGTAGTATGCTGCTCAAGGCTAGGGTTATACCTGCCTGGAACACACTAAGAGAGCCTTGACCAAGTCTGTCTTCATATAGTCCAGTGAGGTACATCTCAGGTCATTCACACCAACATGAGCTATGACAGAGTCGTAACTGTACTTGTTGCTGAGAGACCTAAATGAATGCATGATTTGGCGAATCTTGGAACCAGACAGGCAGCTGACTGACTTTCTCCTTGTCCAGCCTGGTGAGTGGGACATCCATGTGTCTCACTATTGAGTCTCCAATGACAAGAAAGCTTGATTTTCTGAGTGTTGCGCCTTACGAGCTTGGTGGGTGAGACACTGGTGTTGCTGTGTGTCATTGGTACTGTGGAGATCATCTTAGCTGTAGCAGACTTGTGTTTTGGAGGTCGCTGGTGTTTCAGTAAGTTTTTCGAGAGAACCTCTGCATATTTGGATTTGTGTCTGAAGCGTACTGTATTTATGAGTAGTGGTACTGTAAATATGTAGTAATGGGTGAACTGGCAACCTTCAGTGTTACTGTTTTGAGTGCGAAAGAGCATGGATTCTAGATTCTTGGTGTAAATACATCTCTCTCACTCTGTATTAGACTGTGTTATTAGTAGACTGTTGTCTGTGTACATGAGGAAATTGTTGCACTGCCTCAAGACCCAATTAAACAAGGATGGCAGGAGAAACCAGGGTAGTCCAACTATTCATAATTCTAGGTGAAGACTGTTGTCACTAGGGGGTGGCTTTTCAGAAAAGATCATGGAGAAGCTCGGCGAATGGATATTTCTTCCTGGGTTTGTTTTAAGGGGAAATTTGTTAAATTTAACTGTCTGACTTTGATGCAGAATTGCACAGAAGTGCGCAGTGGTACTTAATGCGCAAACAAGCAGAAACCTGCTCAGATGCAGGGCCTAAATACCAGAAGCTAAAAGTTGAAAAAAAACATCTAATAAAATTAAAAAGGACCAGTGAGGATGCTTATCCCAAGCCCTAGACTGGCCTTTCTTTACCAGTCAGGTGCCAATTGAACACAATTTTCTCACAGATGTGCAGATAGGCCCCTTCCAGTAGAAGATGGACTGGAAAACATGCTCAGAACAAACAAACCACTACAAACCGTTCCAGAAGCAGCAGGCCTGGATATGGACTATACTACAGCTACTGGCTACCCTAGTTTCAGAAAAAAACACTAGAGAATATTTAACACAGCAGAAAAATAGCAGTGAGACACTGGAATAATGTGTAAAATGGCAGAAAAAGTGTTACTATATAAAGTTATTGCAGTCATTCCTCCTATGCAAGAATGAAAAGAAGCACAATAATTTTATTTTTGTCATGCTATTTTCACCAGATCCTGTTTTTTTACATTGTAGTGCCTACATTTCTTAAAACTAAACAAGGAGAAAGAGAAAAGGGAGAAACAAAGAATAAACAGAAGCACCTATTTAATATCCACATTACACTTAAAAATAACTGAAAAAAAATTATAAGATGCAGAGAAAATCATGCAGCACTTAAGTAATACTATTAAGAAACATGTTTTTACTTACTGTTAACTCTCTCTTATCTTTCCCTCTCCTGAGTATTTTGCCAAACATTAATGACATGAAGTAAGGCAGATGTAGAGTCCCCTGCAAGTTTAACAAAGTCCAAGCAAGTCCAATATTTCCAGATTTTCTTGTTCTGTCCTATTTCACAAATATAATTATTGCTTTCTAATCCCATATTTGTCAATGTCCAGTTTACTGATTTTAGTTTCCAAACGTTAATGACATGAAGTAGGGCAGATGCTTTAAAGTCAAAATAAGTGGTGCAGTAGTGCTCAAATAAACCACTATAAAACAAAAAAAAAGAGCATTAAGCATTGCAGTCAACTGGTATTGACGAAAGCGCTTAACTTTTTGTAATAAAATTATTGCTGAGAACTCGCAATGCTTAGTGCTCTCTTTTTTTTTTTTTTTTGGTTTATAGATGCTTTAAAGTCCCCTACAAGTTTTAAGGTTTGACTGTGACAGTCTGGCTGTGGTCTTTATTACCAGAAGAACAAGAAGCAGAATCTTTCTGTTTCACAGCTCACTTTTTGTTGGACAAACGTTTGTATTTCTTTCTTAACATGTACTTCATCAAAAATGGTTTTGTTCCTCCAGGGAAAATATTTTTAGGATAGCCAAGTACAGCAGTTTGAATCTCCTTCCTGCTTCTCAGCATGCCCTATATAATGGAATAAACTTATTCCTTTTCATTCTGGTGTGCAATGAGTAGTCATTCTCCACAAACATTCTGCTGTCTCCCACTTTTAGTACTTTGTGTTTCTGCAACATTTTTGTCAGAATCAAGTCCTTCTGCTGGTAAGATTGCATTTTTAGTGTTAAGGGTCTAAGTTGTTTTCTCATAGCCAGGTTTGGAGCATACACACATTGTGCCCTTTCAGTTATCAATTCTTGTTGTGGATACCAATATGTTTGCTTATTTGTACTTTCATAAAATTAATACAGTCTTCCTTTTCATCTTCTGTGGTACAGCAGAAGATCTCAGTTTTTCCCTACGTGCTCTATTATTTTTTTTTAAACATCTCTGCTTGTGCAGTCTCATATTCAGCCAGCCTTTTCTTAATTTCAACCTCTGAGTTTTGCAGTTCTGTTACCTTATCTGAATATCTTTTCAAAGCTTCTTCCATTTTTCCAGATTTTTATTGTTTCTGTTGATATACCGCAATGCATCATTCATTTTAACCAGGTCTGTGTGCAGCTGCTTTATACTTTCCTCTAGGTTACTGGAAGTAATGTCTGAATCTTGCACTGCTTCTTTCTGAACAACTGCAGTACTTTTCCCAGTCTGTTTTTTTCCACGTTTGTAGTTGATTTTCCCCCAGGTCCTTTATATTTCATTTTTTTCCTAGCATCTAGACAGTGCACTTACTAGTCAATTACTGAAGTTTACCCATAAATATAGGTCCACTGGCTTTCTCTGCCAAGTTTCTGTTTTCAGACTGGAAGAGCCAGAATTAAGCTGTTACTCTGTGTATAGCCATCTTGGAAGTCCTGTGTCTTAGTACTGTTATCGTGGGATTCTTATGTGCCACCTCGGATTTCTCAAGCCTTTGTAGACATTTGCCTTGGTTCATCTTCCTGTTTAATTTATGATAACCGTGTAGAATCTGATTGTACAAACTTTGAAGTATACAGTTGTATTTTCAATTATTTCCTTAAAAAGCTGCTTTTCAAGTCGGTCACCTTTGTCTTCATGTACTTCAGTTCTTCTACACTAACAGGCATCTTCCACTGTTTTCAAAAATATGATTGTCCGTCACACTATCCCAAATTCCTAATAAAGGTAATGTAACTTTTATTATGACTAACTATATTTTCAGCTTACGTTGCCATTTCTAAAATGAGGAAGTAGAGTGCTTTGCAAATGAATGCAAAGTTCATTTCCATTTCTCCATTCATAGTAACAAAGAATAAATAGACAGTTTTTTTTTTTATTATCCTTTGTATTTTGCTCTACCGGCTGTGCGGAAAACTTTCTGAAATGAGCCTGGTTCACATTACTGCTGTTCCATTACACAAAAGACTGTGTCCTTATCCTAGGTAGTGACCATCTCAGTAGGAAAACATGCCCTGCACCCATTTCAGACATTTGCAGTGCATGCTGTCATATGGTACGCAACAGATACTTTTGCAGAATACTGTGCCTTGTACTGCGGTGGTGGTGCTGCTGCGGTAGCATTGTTGCCTCACAGTAAGACGCTGTCCGGTTCGATTCTTAGCTAGAGCGCCTTCTGTCTGGAGACATGCGTGAATGGGCGGACCTTCGTTGAAGGTTGTGCGTCAGGGCTGGCAACTCGGCATGTAAAAATCTACTTTGCGTCAGGGCTGGCAACTCGGCATGTAAAAATATACTGCCAATCATTAGCGGACCGGAGTTCCACTGTGGCGACCCCCAACCAGGAAAAGCCGAAAGACACAACTGTGCCTTGTATGTCTATCCCAAATGCCAGATAACCATAGATCTGAAGTAGGATGTTCATTTGTCAGCGACCTGTGGGTTACGGATCCGATATCAGATCCGAGCCGGCAACTTGTTTCAAGCTAATGGATCAGAGCTCCTAGCTCCTCCCTTCACCCATAATCCCCTGCTAACCCTCCATGACCTCAGATCTAGTTTGCCGTGCTTGTGGATGGCTGGATCCTTTTGAACTCGTCAGCTAAGTGGAATTTTACTGCATTTATCTGTACTTTTCCTGTCAGAATTTTTCTTTTTTAGTTAAATTAAATAAGAAAAAGTGTGTAAGTGTTAGGCTCCCTTATTATTTTTTCTTTAATTAGTTCCCCCTCCCTTCGCTGGTCGTTAGTGTGTGCATGTGTGTTGTGTTTCTTTTTGGGGGCTGTGTGTGTGTAGTTGTTTTTTTCTTTAAAAAAAATGGCTGAGGCCCCAAAAGCCATATTTTCCAAATGTACCAAGTGTGGCCATAAGCTCTCCCCGGCTGATGGCCACACTCAGTGCATTCGGTGCCTTGGGGTTGAACACCTTATCTCAGGCTGTACCATCTGTGCAGCATTCAACCCCAGGGCACTGAAAGAGCAGAGGTCGAAGCTGGTCCTTGCGGGACTTTTACTCCCGGACTCGGCTTCGGCCTCCGCTACCTCTGCTGCTCCCGTGGCTCCACCACAGCCTGTGGTCGCTGCCACTCCTGCCCCCCTGCCTCCGTCCGGGACTCAAACTCTTGCTAAAGTGTCGGAGGACAGGGAGAAACGGAGGGAGAAGCACCACAAGCGGCGGGCCGAGACCTCCGTTTCGGCCCCGCCAGCTAAGCGGGCTTCTCCCTCCACTGCTTCTAGGTCTCCTCCTCCTAGGCTCCGATCCCCTTGTTTCTCCCCAGGCCCGAGGAGGAGGAGACCCGATCTCCATTAAGGTCATCGCGGCGGCATTCCAGGCCTGCCTCGGTGGCCTCTTCGAGATCTACTTTTAGTTTAAACGATGCAGACTTGGACCGGATGATGCGAAGATTCATCCAGGCCCATCTGCAGATGGGAGTGCTCTTGCCTCCCCCCCAGGGGGGGGGAGCTCAACACCTTTTTTCCACCCTATTGCTCCTTCTCCGACCCGCTATCCGGGTTCGGAGCCGAGCAGCGTTGGAGCCGGGGGTGGGTCGGCACCGACAGTACTTGGTACTTCGGATCCAACCCTACCCTCGAGCCTGTCAGATCCGACCACTCGGAGCTGTGGTCCGAGCTTCAGATTCGGGGGATTCCGTGTGCCTTCGGCTCCGTACAGGTCGGAGCCCACTGGTCCCTCAGATCCGACGGTCTCTGCGCCGGCTCCGATCCCTTCATCGGATCCGAGTAGGAGCCGACTTTCGGATCCATTAGAGAGTGGCTCTCCCTCGGCCTTCGATGTTGTGGAGAGGGCTCTGTTGAGAGCATCCGGACCCCCGGTCCTTGCATCGGCTCCACCCTGCACTCCCTCTCTGCTGGGCCAGGCTTCCATCACCCGGCCAAAGGGACAGCCTGCTTCGATGTCACAGATGGTTCCATTGGAACAAGATGTTGCTGGCGAGGCCTCCTCGGACAGTCCCCCCGAGGAAGTTCCCCGTAAGCATAAGTGCAAAAAGAGGCATGTGGACTCCCGTGAGTCCTTAACCGAGGACACGGACTTGGAGGAAGGGGAAGGCTCCCCAAGATCGCCCCCTGAGGATGTCTCCTTTGGAGACATCATGGAGATGCTGAGGATCAGAGGTGGGTGGTCTGCCCCCAAGTCTTCCTCTGACGAGTCCGTGTTTCTGGAGGCATTCGAGGCAGGCCCATCTACCTGTTGGGTGTCCCTTCCGGCCGACCCCCTGGTGGACCTCATTACCACCAGGGCATGGAAGGATCCGGACACCGTGGACCCAATACCGAAACGCCCGGATAGAATTCTTAGCCCCCCCCCCTCAGACCGATCACATTAGAGTAAGGGGCCCCCCCGTAAATGCCATGTTGACGGCGGCAGCCACAAAGAGGGAATTGGCTCAGGAGAGCCCCTCAGTCCATCCACCGAGCAAAGAGTCTCGTTTGACCGTTTAGGGAAGCGAGTCTTTAGTTCAGCGACCTTCTCGGTAAGGTCTCTGAACTATATGGCACATGTCATCAGGATGCAGCGGGATCTTATCAAAGAATACGCTGCATCCCCCCCTGAGTCCATGTCGGAGGATGACAAACAATTGTACTCCACCCGAATGGCCACTCTGAGATCAATTTCAAATACCTCTATGCGGCTATTGTCCCACGCCACAGAGGGAGCCGCTAGGGCTAGCGAAGCAGGCCTAGTCATGAGACGCCAGGCCTGGCTCCGTCATTGTGATTTTGTGGAGCCCTTTAAAGCATCCTTCGCGAACGCCCCTTTCGATGGTTCTGCCCTATTTGGCAAAACAGTTCGCGAGACACTTGTCCAGAGCGAGAAGGACGGGAAGACGTTGTCTGCCATCGGAGTCCGCTTCTCTGCTCCCCAGCGGTCCTTTTCGAGGAACCAAAAGGGTCAGAAGATGATGATCCGAATATCACAACATTCCCAACCAGCTCCGGACAACCAGTCCTACCGTGGCAAACCAGTCCTACCGTTGCAGAGGTGGACAGGGAGGATGCCACCCCAGGGGGCAGAGGGGCTCCGAGAAACTTTGGGTCCAGAGAACCTTTCTCTGAGCGGCCCACGCAGCAGCCCTGAGGGGTTGCCTGGCTGCTCCACTCTGGAGGCAGTCGGGCGCTTCTCGGAACACCTAGCAGCATGGGAGTCCATCACAACAGACCGCTGGGTGGTTCGCATTATATCCAGAGGGTATAAAATACCACTACTCCATGTCCCCAAATCCAAGAACCTCCCCGATGTACCACCCGATCAGAGGGAGGCCGCAGCTGCAGAAATTCAGCAACTGCTAAGAAAAAGAGCCATCCAGCCCGTCCCCCAAGACCAGCGCGGATTAGGGTTCTACTCCAGGTTTTTTTTGGTGCCAAAAAGACGGGGGACTTGAGACCGATCCTAGACCTTTCCCGCTTGAACCTGTCAGTAACCAAGGAAAAATTCCGGATGGTCACTCTTCAATCTATTCTCCCCCTTTTGAGGGAGAACGATTGGATGTGCTCCATAGACCTCAAGGATGCGTACTACCACATTTTAATGGACAAACGATCCAGGAGGTTCCTTCGCTTCCGGCTGGGGGCCAGTCACTACCAGTTCAGGGTCCTTCCCTTTGGCCTCACCACAGCCCCCAGGGTGTTCACCAAGGTATTAGCAGTGATTGCGGCCCACCTGAGACTCCAGGGACTACAGGTCTTTCCGTACCTGGACGACTGGCTCCTGACCGCACCAACAAGGCATCTACTTTGCTCAGCCAGAGACTTCTTTCTCCGTCTAGCCCCACAGTTAGGCATTACTATCAACGTCGGCAAATCTCTACTGGCTCCAACGCAGGTCATAGAATTCATAGGTGCCAGAATAGACACCAGAGAGTTGCGAGCCTTCCTAACTTACGAGAGAATCCGGAACTTACAACTTCATGTGCGGGCTATCATCCAATCAGAGGCTTCACCAGCGGAATTGGTCCTGAGGGCACTAGGCTCCATGGCGGCAGCGATTACGCTCCTTCCATGCGCCCGTTTGAACATGCGGGTACTGCAATGGACTCTTCTAGTGCAATGGTCCTTTCTATCCCTTCCTCTCCACCATCCCATTGCTATCAGCAAGGCTTGCAGGAGGGCGCTACTATGGTGGCTCCAAGCCTCGAACTTCCATACGGGCCGTCCCTTCTGCACCTCTCCCCCTCTCGCCACGGTGACCATGGATGCTTCCCGCCTTGGGTGGGGGGTGGGGCATTATTCAGGCAGGACAGTCCAAGGCACATGGAACGATACAGAGACCTCCCTGCATATCAACGTTCTGGAGATGAGAGCGGTGCTGTTGGCGTTGCAAGCACTTCAGGGCCTCCTCCCCACAGGAACGATTGCAATTCAGTCGGACAACATGTCTGTGGTCTGGTACATAAACAAACAGGGGGGAACCAGATCTTACCCTCTATGCCGCGAAGCCATGAGTGTGGGAATGGGCGATCTCCTCCAATAGCTTTCTGATTGCAACGCACATTCCGGGGAGGACCAACATCTTAGCGGACAAGCTCAGTCGCACCCTTCTTACCCCGTACGAGTGGTCTCTCAATCCACTAGTAGCGAAGCAGATATTCGCAACATGGGGGCAACCCTGCTGCGATCTTTTTGCATCTCCATCAAACACCAAATGCGGCAATTTCTTCGCTCTAATCCCCCCTCCAGGGGAAACTCCAAGAGACGCTCTGGTGCATGCTTGGCCACCTGGTCTTACTCTATGCCTATCCTCCTCTACCAGTAATGATACAACTCTTACAGAAAGCCTCACGGTTGGGGGAGCAAGATGATCCTCATTGCCCCATTCTGGCTTCGGCAAATTTGGTTCCCGTACCTGTGGTCTCACCTTGTGAATCACCCTTGGATTCTAGATCCCACTCCTGATCTCATCTCCCATCCGTCGAACTTACCAACTCCAAACCTGGACAATCTGAAACTGACAGCTTGGTTGCTCCAGTTCCACTCCTAGTTAGGACTCCCAGTATCTCTTCACCAGTCAAAGCCATCCTCGTGGCAGCGCATAAGCCCTCCACCAGGAAAGTGTACCACAGTAAATGGAAACGCTTTTCCATCTGGGCAGAGCATCACAATCTAGATCCCTTTACGGCTCCTCTTCCATCCATATTAGACTTCCTAACTGAACTCTTTCAGGAAGGTGCTAGTTGTTCAAATGTCAAAGTGCAATTGGCAGCCGTATCACATTACCATGTGGGACATGATATCGACTTTGATGTCGGCCAAATTGTGTAAAACCTTTCTCAAGGGCACCTTTTTACTTAGACCCCCTGTAAAGGAAGCCGTTCCCCCCCTGGGATCTCACATTAGTTCTTCAAGCCTTGACTGCTCCACCCTTTGAACTCGCTGCTTCAGTAGATCTCAAATTCTTGTCATAGAAAACAGCATTCCTTGTAGCCATCACTTCAGCAAAAAGAGTGTCGGAGCTTCAAGCTCTCTCTGTGAAGCCTCCTTACCATATCTTTCACCCAGATAGAGTGTACCTCAGGATCAATCCCTCCTTTCTTCCCAAGATAGCATCAGAAACCAACATAAATCAATCCATAAATTTATCGGTTTTCTTCCCTAAATATCAGAATAAGGGAGAGTACAAGCTGCACTCATTAGATGTTCATAGGCAGCTTTGCTTTTATACTCATAGGACAGCTGGCCATAGACAATCCGACCAGCTGTTCGTTTCTTTTGCCAGATTTAACTTGGGGAAAGCTACCTCTAAAGTATCTTTATCTCGCTGGATTTCTCAATGTATCCTATTGGCGTATCAAGCCTCGGGTAGACCTGCACCAGAAGGAGTTCGTGCTCATTCCACCCACTCAATTTCTACCTCTGCAGCCTTCAAGACTAGAGTTCCATTGGATGATATTTGCTCTGCAGCCACTTGGGCTTCATCTCATACCTTTATTAACTACTACAAACTAGACGTGCTTTCTAGAGGGAGAGCATCCTTTGGCTCTGCGGTGCTTCGTAATATCCTTCCATGATGGCCACCCAAGGTGCAGGTAGCTGGGGACTCTGTCCCACAGGTTGCTGACAAATGAACATTCTACTTCAGATTTAGAAGTTATGTACTCACCATAACGTTCCATCTGAGTAGGTAGTTCATTTGTCTGCAACCATCCCCCCCCGGCCTTCTTCGGATCTACTGGTAGTTAGATATCCTTTTGTCGATCTGAGGTCATGGAGGGTTAGCAGGGGATTATGGGTGAAGGGAGGAGCTAGGAGCTCGGATCCATTAGCTTGAAACAAGTTGCCGGCTCGGATCCGATATCGGATCCGTAACCCACAGGTTGCAGACAAATGAACTACCTATTCAGATGGAACATTATGGTGAGTACATAACTTCTAATTATAATCCTTGGCCTGTCTCTTTTTAAGGGTCTGTGGTTTCATCCCAGCTAGAAGTTATTTCTAAATGGGAAAGGATTCAGCTGTTGATATGCAATGTGTGCACTTAACACATTTTCTTGGGATATTTTCCCAAGATTGGCTTTGGTCTAATTTCCATTGTTCTAACAGTCACATGTGTATTGGCCCTCCACTGAAGACAAAGCTTTGGGCATTTTAAAATTACCTCAAAACATAGATGCTCTATCCTGTTCCGTTTTCTGTAGAGAAAGTACTACACTTCAGCAAAAAAAGGGGAAAAAAATGGAACGGAGGTGCTTTGCTTCAAGATGGAGACCAATCACATGATCAGGTCATTCCCTCTTGGTGTGCCACATATGCAACTGCAACCTCCACTAACCTGGTAAAATATTTGCACAGCAGTGACTTGCTTAATGGCTGGTTATTTTTTTAAATTATATGGTTATATATGAAATTGTTTTGAAAGTAATGTGTATTTTAATTCACTGTTAATGCCTTACTGAAGGTGCAGAAGCTGAAGCAGAAGTCTCCCAAAAAGAAACGTTCAGCTAGTGCAGAGCCCAGATGTGATAAGCTAAAGGTGGTTAAAGCGATGCCAGCTTCTCCAAGGATGACACAGCAGAAGTCCGTACCAGGTCAGAAAAGCAAAAACAGTCTGCAGCTGCTAAAGAATGTACAGAAACTACAGATGACCTTAAAAAGAGATGACATCACTTGGGAACAATAAAGGCATTGGTGTAAATATATAAATGATGCATTTTTAATGTGTATTAAGCAGTAATTGGGTTCCGATGTGCTACTCTGGTTCTGTGATTATTTTAACCCTTGATATACAAGTGTACAGCACTTTGAATGTATACATTGTGCTGTGACACAAGATTTTTTGTTTAATTGGTTGTCATAATTTAGTATACCTTTTTATATTCCTGATTTTATATATATTTTAATAAAATATTTATTAATTCAAAGTGTAATTGTGTTAATACTACATTTGTTTTGGAACTTTCTTGTTGGAGCACATTTAGTGTACAAGTACACCACTTTTAAATGCCAGAAATAGTTTATTCTGTGTTTAGAAGAACAAAAACATGGATATAGGTACAGAGATAGAAAAGCATTCCAAGAGTGAATATTTTAAGAAGGGCACTGCCAGAATAAACTTCGTGGGCTGGGCATCTGAAACAGTGTCACTAAAGATTTGTACCTTTCCCAGCTCAGTTTTGGAACTTGAACTTTTCAGTGTGTTTGACAGCCTGATGTTTTCTTACCCTTACCAAAAAAGTCCTATTTTTGTTAAAAGTATTACCTTTTTACTATTATACCAAATGTTATTCACACTGTACGTGATAGTAGAGACCTGTTGTGTTGTGGATTTAACAAGAGGCTGTGTCCAGCATACGGGGGCACTCTCTCCAGATGGTGAGTCTAATCATGGACACATTTGTATAAAAAAGACAGGGCAAACATTCCAACCTCACAAAAGCATACATGGTTACACTCAAAACCACTCTTTGGATGGCCATATGTATTTCATTTTCAGAGTTCTTGTTCTACAAACTGAAGTGGACCACACACTCAGTTGTCCAACTCCTTACTTGCAGACTCATTTTTGTGTAAGATAATTCTCAGTTTCCTGGTGAGATGTTAAACTAGAGGCCCCATCTGCTTGAGATGGTTGGTAGCTCAGGTGGATGTAAAAGATCCCATGGCACCTATCCTAAAGAGCAGAGGAAGTTCACTGATCCCCAGGTCAAATTTACCCTAGTTGTATAAATACCTCCTCTGCTCTCCCCTGAAGAGACTACTAGCCTTGTGGGACTAACCCAGCCTACAAAGGATAAATAAGACTGGGGTCTTTCAGCCTAAAAGTGGATCATTCAGCAATTCTTCTGAAGCAGTTAACCCAATAACTATTGACAGTCTTCTTTGTCCAAGCTTCTAGAGCTCTTATTTTTAGTATTGGATTGATATTTGGTGGCCTAGAATGTGCTTCCCATAATCTGAGATTTCAAGGACATTGTTGTAGCATTAGTGCTGCTGTCTCACAGAGCTTAATTCTCTGGTTTGGTTCCCAGCTGTGGTGTCCTGTTACTTTACATAATAGCTTCTGCCTTCCTTGCACATTAAATGGTTCCATAGGTTCATAGATTAGTACTGGGTATCAGAAAATGAATCCGTGAATGAATGTTTTGTTCTCTGGCTACCCATTTTAAGAAACCATCATTGGTGTATGCAAACCCTTAGTCTACAACAGACCCCAATATTTTGGGTTACAAGTTCCCTTTATAAAACCAAAACCAAGGTAGAGGCAACGAGAAAAAACTCCAAAGAAATAGCGTATACTTCTTTATTATCCGCTTTCGTCCACAGACTTCATCAGAATGACAAATACAAATATTTTTATGTATTTAAATCTGTGATTTTCTTGTATTTGTCATTCTGATGAAGTCTGTGGACGAAAGCGGATAATAAAGAAGTATACGCTATTTCTTTGGAGTTTTTTCTCGTTGCCTCTACCTTGGTTTTGGCTTTGTTTGTGGTCCCTTTATAAATGCCTCGAGTGATGAATCTATGTATCATCAACTCAGTTAAGTAGTATTTTTTTCTTAAAACAACCCAGTCATAGCTGCATTATAGTAAGGCTTTTATGATAGCCATGTTTCATTTTATTGTATTCATAAGCCATCTTTATTATGCAGGCATATTTCTCTGTTTATGTCCAGAAATGTGGTATATCTTCTTGTGCAGTTGCCTGTTTTGCTTCAGTTACCCATCTGAACTATAAGGAATGACTTGCTGTGACAGCAACTTGCATCTTCACCATCTGCATGGATGAGTTAAAGTAAGAGTTTTTTTGATATCGGACAGGTTCTTAGACATACAATGGAACATCATCTCAATGCTGGTGATGCACAAAACTGCAAAGGTACATGGGAGCATAAACTGAGTGACCACCCAAAATTACATGTTGGACACAGATGTAGAGTTTGTTGCAAACGTTTTTGTATAATATGGTCATCATAAAATTACTACAGTGATGGGCAGCACTGACTGTGGCCACAAGAGGTATGGCAAAGTACTAGGAATACTCACCCTCCACAGACTGGAGAATGCATATCTTTGTTATGCTGTTCTTGTGGAAATCTCTGCAGAATAGTTATGATGGATCTGCTGGTTCCTGAACTAAATTTAGCCTTTATTTATATCAGGTTAATAAATCATTTATACTTATATTTAACTAGACAGATAACCATTATGAGGATAGACTTTTTTTTTTGTTTACTCATTGCACTGTTGAAATCTGATATGTACTTGAAGTATATGCAATCTCTTTCATGGGTATTTCAGAATTCCTAGTTTTTTATCTTGGTTGTGGTTTAGTTTTCTCTTCTAAGATTTATAACATTTAGTCAAATGTTAAAAAGTGTAAACAGAAAATGAATTTGTTTATGTTGAATGTTGAGTGCATTAGTTGTAGACTGCAGCTATGTGGAAAAAGATGTGAGCATAGATTATGAGGGCTAATAGTCCTCATAAATCAAGGGTGATGCACCTTTTAGTTTCTTGCTTGCCCTTGTGTGTCCTTTTTGATTTTGTATATAGCATGCATAGACAATACACACCTTTATTCTGCCAGATGCAGATTGCTGTTAACCAACTGAGCAAAATATATATTTTTTTCAGTGACAAGTAGATTGCACACCAGGAAGCAACTGCAAATGAAGCAGAGCATTTCAGGTGGGCAGACTATGAAATACTCGAAATTAATTTTTACAGCATGGTTTGAAGGCGGTGTGGCATTTCTCTTTCTCAACCATCACAGTAAAAATCAACATTCTGAGTTAACAATTATTTTTAACTTGCTTATTCCTGCTTATTTTTTGTCATTCACACAGTTTAGTTCTCATGCCTGACTTGCATGTGGTAATTATGTGCATTTGATGACTAAAGCAGAAGTTTTTAAGTGTCCTTGTGGCTAAGACTTAATGAGTTGAGATCAAGCCAGTACCATCTCTACTGCATGGGGAAGGAACATGAAATGTAGTACTACCATAAGTGCCAACAGTTCAACCAGGAGCCATATCTTGCCCATCTAGTGCCTGTTGCCTTTCCTCATTAAGGTGTGCAAAAAAGTGTCTGAATCAGACTAGTGCTCCTAAACTGTTTTGCAATCTGGTTAGCCCTCCTAACCTTGGGAGCAAGCCTGGTCACATTTCTTCTCCCCTTTCAACTCCAGTTCATAGGTTGGTACTAGGCTATCGGCCCTAGGACCTTTACAAGCCTAGCCATAACAATTCCCTGGCCATTTCTTCCCACCGTATTTACTTCCCTGGACCTCTGTCTGGCAGGGCGACTGACTTGTTCCCTGTGGTGAATTTCCTATCTCCCATCCAATCATCAAGGTTCCTTTTGAAGAGGGCCAAAGAGGCGCTCTGCTTGACATGTATGGGCAGTCTATTCCAGAGTCTGGGGAGTCTATGGGTCAGGAACCTATCCCTCCAACTTGTTTTGTTCATTGTGATGACAAGGTTTAGATCACTGCTGCGTGTGTCTCTGAGGGATTGGGATTTTTGTAAGTGTAGTATGTCCAACAGCTCTGGGTTTGACATGACCTTGTATGTTAAGCAGAGATCGCCTCAGAGTAGACGCTATGCGACAGAGTATAGGTGGAGTTTTTTTTAGACGGTCAGCATAGGGTGTCTGCTTTACCCTTGTGATTCTTTTAGTGAGGTATTTCTGTGGCCTTTCCAGTTGTTGCAGATGTCTTGAGAGGTACATACCAAATGTGGTATTGTATTCTATAATGGGTCTAATGAGGGATGAGTACAGTGGGGGCAATGACTTCCTTTTTTCTGGATGAAAAGCCCTTAGTGATAAGATGTGCCACATAGAAGGATTTCCTGACTGTTGTGGTGATGTGGTTATCGAAGGTGAGACCACTGGCCACCTGTGTCCCTAAGTCTCTTATCACACCTTCGGTGTTTAGTGTACTGCCACCTATGTGGTAATTCACAGGTGCATGTTTTTTCCCAAAGGGGATAACAATACATTTCTTGGCATTGAGCTTGAGCCCATGGCTCAGGCACCAAGCATCTGTTTCTGTAAGGCTCTTTTGTAGAATAGCCACATAATTTGGGGATTCAATAATGGCTCCCAGTTTGCAGTCCTCTGCGAACTTTGTTAGCCAGAGTCCCTTAGTGTTGGCCTGTGCTTCAGAGAAGTAGATGCCAAACAAGAGCGGTCCCAGGACTGAACCCTGAGGTGCTCCACTTGTCTGGAGCTGGATTTGGAGTCTGTTACTTTTGCAGTTTGGGTTCTATCAGTAAGCCAGTTGGCAACCCATCGAGTAATGTAGGGATTAATGCCCAGCTTAGTAAGTTTATCTATGATTCCAGAGTGGGGAATGGTGTTGAAGGCCTTGGTGAGGTCCAGGTAGGCTGTGTGGACCACCTTACCCTTGTCCAGGGCTCTGGAGACTGATTCAAAGTAGTCAATCAGGTTCATTAGACAAGATCGGCCCTTATCGAGCCCAAACTACATGAGTTCCACTGGTTGCCAATGTCTGTTTATAAGTTCCATGATAATACGTTCCATGGCCTTGCAGATCGGGCTTGTCAGACTGATGGGGCTGTAGTTCCCAGGATCCAAGGTGGATCCCCCCTTGTGGAGTGGAGTAACTGTAGCTGTGTGCCACTCAGTGGGCATGAAGCCTGAGGTGAGGCTATGATTAAACATGACACTTAAGTGAGGTGCCAGTTAATTTTGTAGTTCCTGTAGTATATAGCCTGGGATGTCATCTGGTCCCATGGATGCTGTATTCTTAGCTTTGGAGAGTGTGTTTTTTTACCAGTGTGGCCATTATTACCGGAATTTGGCAATCTTTCAGAATTGAGATGGGCCCTTTAGGGGGTGAGAGGGGGTGAAGTTTGCACTGAATCGATCTGTCAGGATATTTGCAATATCCTTGGGATCAGTATATTTAATGCCATTTTGTTGTAGCTCCGAGCAGATCTGAACATCACTATTTAGATTCTTGACATAGCTATAGAATGCCTTGTGGTTCTTTGGAATCATTGGCAATTTTATTTTCGGAACTAGCTTTGGAGGATTTTATGAGGGATCTCAGCTTCTTACTGAAGCTGGTAGAGTTTTTTGCATCTTGGAATTTTCCTCTTTTCAGCAACAGTTTCTTAAGTTTGTTTATGGCAAGGAACCACCAGATTGGCTTCCTTTTTTTGGAGGAGAGTGTCTTGGCTCTTTTGGGGATGGCACAATTCATGCACGAGTGGATGTGCTCGTACAGTGCCTTAGTGTAGGATTCAGCAGTCGAACTTTAAATTCTTGTCTGCATGGGTGTCATGAAGTTTGTCACTTCTAACTTGAGTAGCATGAATTTGGCTTTGGAGAATTTTTTTCAGAGGTTTCCTTACTGGGGGGTGGGATGTGGATGTGAAGGGTGATTAGCTTATGGTCAGACCTGACCAAGAGGGTGGCCATAGGTGTCGAGCATCGATTTTCCCATGTTGGTAATGACCAGGTCTAGGATATTGGAGCCCCTGGTGGGAGTAAGGGTTAGTTGATCCAGTGCTTTGGAATTTATGAATTCCAAGAACTGTTGGGCAAAGGTGTTGGTACACGAGTAGTTTTCCCATTTAATGGCAGGGTAGTTTAAATCACCCAGTTTTAGGGTGTTTGGTTGTATCTTAATATTTTCCAGTATGTTTAGAAAGGTGTAGTGAGAATCTTGGGGCATAGTGGGAGATCTGTAGCAAGCTACAATTTGGATTGCAGTCTTACCTAGTGTTAGTTGCACCTGGAGAATTTCAGACGCATTGTGTTGGGCAACTAGCCTGATGTGAATATCCTTGGTGAATATGGACACTCTTCCAGCTTTAGGGTTTCGGTCCTGGTTTGGTGGCGAAAAGTGTGGTAAGAGTTGTAGCCTGGTATTGCAGGGGTGCTTTCTGGAGCCTTGAACCAGGTCTCAGTTACTGCACAGATATCGATGTTCCCCATCTATAGGAGTGCCTCGAGAGAGTGCATTTTGAGGTTTAGACTTCTAGCATTGAGTAGCATTACCTTCAGGTTTTGCATGCTTGTACCTGTTACAGTGGTGATTTTGTCCTCTGAACTTTGCCTAAAAAAGGCACTATAGGAGTGGGGTTACTGGTGCAGCCCATCTCTGACAAAGCATCGTGGTGTGTCCATCATGTCGTCCCAGGCAGACAGATACTGGATCTCCTTTGAATGACACCAGAAGCTTAGCCAATTGTTGAAGTCAATCATTTTGTCCTTATACTGTGGTATCATTCTGAGTGAAGGCAGAATGCTACTCAGAGCTAGGGTCATATCTGCATGGGCCACATGATCCGAGAGCTCTTCCATGTCTCTCTACATGTAGTCCAGGGCGGTACGTCTCAAGTCATTCACTCCAACATGGACAATGACAGAATCATACTTGTGGAGTGACTTGAGTGCATGCGGTATGTGGCCGATCCTGGCACCCGACAGGCAGCTGACTGTAATTTCTCCTTGTTCAGCCTGGTGAGTGGGGACATCAGTGTGCCTGACTATAGAGTCACCTATGACTAAAGTGTTGGGTATGTTGTCTTGCCTTAGGGGCTGTTGTTGGGTGGCACACTGGTGTTGGATGGCACACTGGTGGTGAGCTATGTGACACTTTGATTGTGATTGGTGTTTGTTTGCATTTCGGCTTCGGAGGTCCTTGTTACTTGGTTACTGTTAAGGCCTCCACATATGTGGGTTTAGTGTTGCTATGTGTGGGTGTTGGTGGTGTGGGTTTAGAAGGGCTATGTGTTGCTTAAGGTGTAGTGAGGGGGTTGACCTTCTCTTGACTGTCTATTACAATCTTGGGTGGAGAGAGAGCTTTGCTTCCAGTTTGGCTATGTAAGTGCATCTCTCGCAGGTTGTAGTGTTGGGTGGTAGGAGGAGAGGGTTGTCTGTGTACATGAGACTATTGCTGCATTGCCCCAGTATGCCCAGATTCACCAGATAGACAGGAGAAATCACTGGAAGCTGACCCTTGGACATGCCTGGTTTGGTGCTTTTGTAAAGTACAAGAGTTGTTTTCCCTTACCTTAGCAAGGTACTTTGCAATTATAGGCTATTAGTGCCTACGATTAATTTCTCCTTATTAACGAGGAGAGTTGAGTGATTGTATCAGTTTAAGACTTCCTAGTGCTTTCCAGCAGGTTTTAAAGCAAGTGCTAGTTATAAGTTTGAGGAGTTTAAAAAATGCTTTGACTACTTTTTCTTTTAAAACTGAAGTAAGCCACTTGCTATAACTTATACCACACTGAAAGTGCCTCAGTCCTGACCATAAAAAGCAGTATCTGGACTCATTCTGTACTGTACAATAATGAATACTGGGACTGCATAACCTATCCCCTGACATCTCCTGCCACCCTAGCTATGCCTTTGATTTGGCCTAGCCACCGTCAGATACTAGAGCATACCTCTCAACCTGTAAACGTCAAAAATCTGGACAAAGGCCCATGAAAAATAGGTACAAATCTGTATGCTGATTAACATAAAATTTACATATGTAATTATGTAACCCCGCCCACTCCAGTGGAACTGTGGGATACCAACTTTCAAACATTTTATTTTACATTTTATAGCACAAACACTAATGAGCATCTGCTAAACAAAGCAATATAGTATCACAATGAAAATAGACTTAGCATTAAAACTTTTGTCCTCACATTCATTGAAACAGCATTGAAACCCACATCCAAAGAAAATGCATCTGGCCAGTGGCGGATAAAGATTACCTTTGGGCTGTTTTCAAATCATAGGCACCTTGCACATGAAACAAGAAATATACGTGTTCTTTGATACACCTTCCTGACTTTATTAAATTATAGTCCTTGTATAATACAGCACACTTTGTTAGACTGAGTTTTAAATTAATTTTTTTTTTTGAATATTTTTCTAGTAAGCAATGAAACAAAATGCATGAACCAATAATGACAAAACTGCCTAATTCAGAACATTTCCATCATAAAAGTCTACTCAAACTTCTACAATCCACCAATATCAGTAAATATGCACAGTCTGTATAGACGCAAGTCATCTAAATTCCATGTTGGAGAGCTGTAACTAGGTTACTGCTAGTAAACAACTTTGTATTTCATTGCTTTGTCTACAAGTAAAGTGCCTGTTGCTCTTGAAGAATAAATTGCCTATGTTACATTAAAAAATAGCTAGTAATATTTCAATAGGGAATGGATGGCAAACTGATGGTTCATAGTTAATAGGTATCCCCACCAAAGGACGACATTCTCAGGACTGCAGCGTCCACCCCCCCTTAAAAGTATAACACAGTGCAGTATCAGCAACCTATCTACAGGCTGTGGGAATAGAACCCCACTGCCTTCTGCAGCAAAAGCAAGTATACTATCTGTTGTACTACTAATAATACAAGTAGACTTTGCATTAAGTAACACTAAACGTCTCTTTCCCTGAAGAACTGTGCAGCACAAGAAATCAGGAAAAAGCCAACATTTATTGGGGGGGAAACAAAGGCCCAAAACCAGGGACACATTTTAAACATTGCTTGTGTAAACATAGAAAGTTGCTAGAATAAAATGTGTTTCCTAAAAGATAGGAAGACAAACTTAAATGGCGATCATTATTTATTAAATTCAGTTCTCACAGATTTTCCGGAATAAAATAAAATGTATGGTTTTTAACATTTGTTTATTGGGAAAGTCCTACTTGGAATGAAGCTAATTTTCAGCAGAGACCTGGGGAGAAATGCTTCAAATGCATATCTTTGTATTGTGGGAGGAAACCAGAGCACCCAGAGGAAATGCACACAAACACATGGAGGACATGCAAACTCCACACAGAAGGCACCTCAGCCAAGAATCGAACCAGAGAACCTCTTGCTGTGAGGCAACAACACTACCACTGCAACATCAAAATTTTAAGAGGAACAGACCAAAAGTATGAGCCAAACTCATTTCAGACATTCTGTGAAAATTTGTACAGAGAACTCCAGCTACTTCAGTCAGAAGTGGTGCTATGGATAGAGAACTCAGGCTCTTGCTTCTTCTACCTAGGGTACAAGGTTTGTACGTGAGTAACCCTAACCACCAGTTATATGTATCTGGGGCATTTTGCACACACGCAATTCAAATTGCGCGCGTTCAACTTCTATTTGGCATCGCAGCACATAAACATGTAGAGATGGAAATGCATTAATAATCCCAACAAAAGTGCTTTACCTGGAAAGAACAGAAATAAATGCAGCTGTAACAATAATAAATTCCAGTTGCTAAAAAGGTCAGCATTTGGGCATCTCGTCCAGCTCCTCTTGTAAACTCACTCACTCAGCCCAGTGCAAGCCCTCGGCCAAATTCCAACAGGCTGCTTATGAAGCTGACATCACGGAGCACTCCTCTGCGTGATGTCAGTCCAGAAAAAAAAAAGCCAGAAAATTTGAAAATGAAGGGGTGCCACTCGGGAGTCATGGCACCCCATTATTTAGACCTCAAAAACCGGTAAAAACTGAGAGATTCAGTACGGCTGAGAGGTATGCACTAGAGCAAGACACCACTGCCCCCCTTTATCACAGCAACTGTAAGTTTCTTTCATGAAGATTTGAGTGGAGGGCCAACAATGCATATCCAGGTAAATGCATTTCTGAAATGACTCCCCCAGTCCAAATGTATAAGAGCTTCCTTGAATAGCAAGGGCTCGCCTATCACTCATCTTACCTTTTGTGTCTCACAGACCCAGAGGAAGCACATGCCTGAGAAAAAGGCACTATCCACCCTAACTAGATCAGCCAAAAAAGCCTGAACGGAAGGGGGGTGGCCTCTCACCTTACTTGGCTACATGTTAATGTTAATCTCAGAGGAGGACTCCTTTCCCTAGGTCTTGGCACTAAGCCTAGATGAATTCTGATGATCCAGGCAGAGGAGGATTCACTACTGCAATAGCCTTGGCTATATGGGGATATATCCTGCCGGAGATTTAAGTGAGCGGCTGTCAAAGCATCAGGGCACCTTCCATGTGGCCAAGCTGTCAGTCAGCTTGAGCTGGGATGACTTAATTAAAAAGACAGGTTTGAGCACCAAGCCCTTCAGAGCTTTACTACTGCCAAATAGTAAGCTCCTCTGAGACTTTTAAGGATCAATGGTTGACTTGTGCTCTTCTTTTAGGGAGATGTGTTCCCTTTGAGGAAAAACACTGCCATTTAATAATTTCATGCTTTCCTCTTCAGAAAGATTATTTTAAAGCTACTAGTTTGTTTTAATAGACTGTTGCGAGACACTACTTTTAAACAGGTGCACTCTGTTTACCTGTCAGATTAAAAGTTATTTAAAGTAATTGAAAGCCATTTTTCCTTTGGAGAAATTGTGCTTATTCTACTTTGTCCAGCTGGCAGTGTTTTAAGATGCTTTTTACTGTGTCTGTGAAAAAGCTACCTTTAAACTTGCTTATTTTCCCTGGGAAAGAGGCAACATTCCATGCTTGACCGTGGAACAATCTGTCAGTCCATCTTTCATCTACAAAAAGAAAAAGTTAATCAAACCGCATTTTCCATCACAGCAGGCTAGCAATTAGCCTTGGCAATAGATGGGAGAGACTGCTGTGGCCATTAGTTGTGCATCAGACAACTTTTGTTTTACCCTGGATCCCTCTGGTGTATCACCTACAGCCAGTTACTGTAGATCGGGGGTTAGCCATATCCTCTGCAGCTGTTGGATTCCCCTCAGTGGGCAAGGGAGAGCCACTCTTGCCAGTCTTGAGAGTGGCAACAGGGAAGGCTTCCCTGTGCGTCAAAATATTGTGACCATCCCAGTTGAAGCTGCAGCTGCCATTAATACCACTGTTGGTCCTGTGTTTCCTGTCAAAAAGCAGCAAGAAAACTCGGCTCATCCTGAAAATTTCCTTGGACAGGATTAGTTTACTGAGTCTGGCTTGGGGTTTAATTCAGGCTATTGAGCTCTGTAAAATAGTTTTGAGTAAAAGAGAGAGACCTCCTTTCCTGAAGAGATTCAAGATTCTATATCAGAAGATGGGGATGAAGGAAATGATGCACGGTTTTCTTCTCAGATTTTTGATTCAGAGGAAAGTTCATTTGCTAACACAGTGTGTGTGTGTGTGTGGGGGGGGGGGGGTCTTTCAGACTATTTCAAGAATGTGCCGGTGTTTTCAGTGGGAGAACACTGAGGTTTCTCAGTCCCCCAGAAAATACTATGTGCTGTTACAGATGGAATTTTCAGAACCTTTACCCATTCTTCCTGTTCTGTGTGCTTTGTGAAATGTGTGTTATTGCCTGCAATTTTCCTCTCAGCCAGCTGCCTTTAAAAAGGCAAGATAGGATATATACAGTTCCTCTGTCTTTTAAGTTTTTATGCACTTTTCCCAAACCCAGTCCCAACAGCAATAACTTTAGTTAATCCTTCTGCTACTAAACACTTAATTTCAGTTCTACTTTTTCTGATAAGGGTGAAAATATTAAAATATGGGAAGGGGGAGTGTATGCTTCTGCAACTTTGATGTTCAGAATTTTGAATCATCAAGCTGCTATATTAAGTTTGTTCTGACTAATGGTGAACATATGAGAAATGTTTTGTTTGCAGTTTCTTGTGAGGTTAAAGCTGATTTAAATAACTTAATTTATTCTATTGCTCATTGTTTACAGTGTGTGTATGACTCTTGATACGTCTTCAAGGGATATGGCTACTAGTACTGTTTTGAGGTGGTTTACATGGCTGTGCTCTCAGAACCTCCCAGATGATAACAATAAGATTTATATTTTCCTTTGGTTAGAAATTTACCTTTTAGATCCCCTGCTGCAAAGTAATCAAAAAGTGTGATGACGGGGGTAAGCTTGATACTGGGAATTTTTACAGCCCTTGTTGGGATCTTAATTTTGTGTTAAAGAAGGAGATCACTTGCTCTGTTTGAAGCAGCTAACCTATTTAACTTGAGGTTCTTAACATTTAAAACAGTTTTACTGATTGCTCTGTAAGAAGAGTATCTAAGTTGCAGTCTCTTATGGTAAGTCAACCCTATCTCATTTTCCACAAGGACTGGGTTTCTTTGAGAATTAATCCTTTATAACTGAAATGGTATCTGAGTTTACTTTAAGCCAAACAATCTCTCTCTCTTTTATTCCTGAACTCAGAAATGAGGGAGAAAAGATGCTCCATATCTTGAATGCCCAGTCACCTCCAGTACTATCTTGACAGAACTAAATCTTTCAGATCAATTGTTCATGTCTTGTGAAGATAGACAACTGATGTCAAAACAGACTTTCCATATAATTGTCTAAGGCTACTACCTTTTGTTATACTCATAGCAAAACTGTTCAAGGCAGGGTCAGCACCCACTCTACCAGGGCCTTGCCTTCATCTATGGCTTTTTGGAAAAAGTTGGACTCTAAGTATTCTAGAAGCTGCAACTTGGTCCTCTGTACATACGTTTACAAATTATTTTAAGCTTAATCCCTTCTCAAGGTCTAGATCAAGTTTTGCAAGGACCACTCTCCAGGGACTCCTGGACTCTTCTCCTTCCACTGCCCAATGCAGCAAGCTAGGGTGATCTAGCCATATAGTAAGGCTACTGCAACAGTAATCAATATGATGAACATAATGCAGTTGAATGTGTAAATTTAAAACAGTAAATCTTTGATCACTGTTTTTTTTTTTTTTTTTTTTTTTTTTTGGGGGGGGTGTGCTGTTTGTCAAGTTGCAGTTATTTATATTTTGTTCTTCCTGGCATCTGGAATTGCCCTTTCAGGGCTCAACCTCGCTTTCGCTGTTGGCAAGAAAACTCTGAAGGACTTCTTGCCTAAACTTGTCTTTTAGTCAGCTTAACTCAGACTGCTTGACAGTTTGAGCATGTGGAACTGAAGCTTTGGTAGCTGGCTGGCTGTTACATTCTTAGCAGGATATAACCCCATATAGCTAAGGCTACTGCAGCAGTGATCATTCAAACATGTACTTATGTTAAGCTTACTCACACGACTGTACTTTTCTGTTAAATAATTTGTGGTACAGATCTAGTTCAGACAGATATCTGAAGTCTCATGCGATCTGCTAAGGTAGATGGGGGATCAAGTCCACACTGAACATAGACTGATACAAGCATCAAACCCCATGTATGCCTTGCATGTTCCTCTGTTGCAATTGGCTGGTGCACCTTTGAACTCCAGATCCCTATTACCCAACCATTACACACTTGAACCCACTCATGTTGGCTATGTATGGATTTGTCCCTACTGGAGTTGTTGGGGATAGGGAAACTGTCTCCCCTATAATTTCTGTTAATAGTTTGAGGACCTGGAGGCCATTTTCTTAATACAGATGAGAACAGTGGTCCTGTCCCATCCTACAAATACTACAGGTAATCCCTCCTTTGGAGAAACATTGAAGGCTCTTGGAGTCCTCTGTAGCTTGGCTTATAAACTCCCATTCCTTCTCCCATGAACACCTCAATGAGTTTCTTTGAAAGGCTAAGGGAAGAGTCACCTCCCTGTGAAGCTAGTCATCAGTGGTAATATATGTGCAGCCTGAATGTACTCTGGCTGTGCTTCTGCCACTCACAAAATAGTAGATTCTCTTAAGTCCCACAAATGAATGGAGAGAGATCCTAAAAAGGCATTCTTAAAGTGACTATTGATCTACACTAAGTGACCAGACACAACAGCATTTTGCCACCAAATCTAAAGCCTTGAAAGATATAGATAAGATGGTGTTCTTTGCTACACTGAGTCAGAACCTTCAACTGTCCATTCTGTCCACATTCTAGTTCTCCCTAGAGATCCATAAGTGGAGACTCTTTCCTTAGTCTCTGAATCTGGGCTTAGTATATAACATATCCTTCTATATGATCCACTGTGCAACTTTGATTGCTATTGCACTAGTTAGGGCAGCAAGCTCAGGTGATGTTTGGAATTCTCCCTTAGAGAGAGCTCAGGTAGCCTATCCTAGACTCTGCTTTCAAGGACAAAATTTTAGTCAGCCATCCTTCTTGTGACATGATAAATGACCTCTTGAAACAGAAGCTATCCCTTTCCTTTGTGTTGGGGCTTCTGAGCCCTCTTTTGTTCCCTCCAACTCGACTAATTCTAGAGAGTCATCGACTTTGAACAAGCCTCTTGTCAAACTGATAAAAGCCGACAAGTATCAAATAGCCTAGCTCTTTCAAGTACTGGCCAAGTTGTGAGGTAGTCCATTTGTACAATAGTCAGTGCTGACTGCATTCTGAGGCTGCTCAATGTGTTGTTAGCCCTTTGAGTTTTATCACAGCATGGAGAGCAATTAAAAGGACCTTGTAGTTTCTAGAGGCAGGTATTAATGGCCACATTTTGGCACTCTTAGATTCTCCCAATGAAAAGTTCTGCTAAAAAAAAAAAAGAGAGAGAAAAAAGAAGTGGTTCTTTAATAGCCACCATGATAGGCCAAGACTCTACTCATCATAGGGGCTGTTGAATCTGTTTACCCTTCATAACAAAGCCATGTGTCCTACTGCCAGGTCTACTTCAAAAAAATTGAAATCTCATAACACTGAAATTCAAAACATTGAGACCATAACATCAAAAACACAAAACGCGAAAACAATGAAAACTCAGAACACTGAAAGTGTGCATTAAAACATGGAAAACTACAATGCAAATAAATAATATCCCCTCCACCTGTAACCACACCAAGCCCCCCTGCTCCCCTCATGTAGGTGTCTGTGCCTCTAACACACCCCGTAAATTAAATTTCCTAACCCCACTGTAACACGATCACCATACAGAATGTTAACATATGAATGTGTTGCTTTCATGGAAGTTAAGTTACTGTTCCGAGAAGTGCTGGGAAAAAGTGTTCTTTTCACCAATCTGTACATGTTTTTAGGCCATACAGGTAAGTGATTTAGACATTATCTTTACATTCTGTATGGTGAACGCAATACAGTGAGATTAGGAAATTAACTTTTTTCCACTGTAGTGCGATCTTGGAGTTGGTATATTAAATTTATGGGGGGGTGCAAGGGGGCTTGCCCCCCTTCTGAAATGTAAAAAGTTTATCCGCTAGTTTGGTGTCGTTATAGGTGGAGGGGATGTTATCTACATGTGCATTGTAGTTTTCAATCTTATGATGCAATGTTTCAGTCTTCTGAGGTTTTGTTGTTTTGGGTTTTGGATGTTATGGTCTCAGTGTTTTGAAGTTCAATGTTATGCAATTTCAATATTTTGAAGTAGAACCCCCCTACTGCCACCTGTTTGTGGTTCCAGTCTGCAATGTTTCAGTCTTCTGAGGTTTTGTTGTTTTGGGTTTTGGATGTTATGGTCTCTGTTTTGAAGTTCAATGTTATGCAATTTCAATATTTTGAAGTAGAACCCCCCTACTGCCACCTGTTTGTGGTTCCAGACTGGATGGAATGCTTACATTCCAGCCTCAGCAACTTTACTGAGCACAACGTATATGCATTTTGCGGTTACTGACTCTGCAGGTTGTAATCCTCTTGCTATTGCAGGGCAACCTGGTTGGTGTTACTGGACATGAGGGATGCTATCCTCTATGTTGTTATATACAGTCTATGCTGGAGGTTTCTTTGATTTACTCTAGATGAGATCCAGTTTCAGTACAGAGTGTTGCTATTTGAACTTTCTTATGCATGCAAAATGTTAACCAAGGTGTTGTCTTTGATGGCTCAGTCTTTGCAGAAGAAGGATTTTCCACGTTTCCCCACCTGGGTGATTGGCTTCTTGTAGGCCCCTTCAATAGATTCTGTGGTGGTGCCCCTGGAATGGGTACTTAACATGGTTGGAATTCATGAAGGTGACCATAAACAGAATTATTTTCTGATGCATTCTCTAAGGATTTTCTTTAGTACATTGAATTATGCATTCCAGTCTGAATTGTTCCTGCTCACAGAGAGCATCCAAGAAGTCATGAATTTGCAGGCCTGAATGAAGACACAGAGGACCTCCTGCATGTCTTGAACCTGATGGCCACCACAAACTTTGATGGATTACCTGGATGAGGATGCAGATGTTGAAGTATTATTTGAGATGTTAGTGACTGAAGAGCCACCTTGTCCTTATAGATCTTATCTTGGTGTTAAACCTCTGCCACAAAGCCCTGGAATGTCGGATAGTTCCCAACAGTATCCATATAGGCCTCCTGTTCCTGCAGTCAGATCTATTGCAGGATCTAACGGTGGATGGTTTGAAGATGGGGAGCTCGCCTCAGTATCTTGACAACTCAAAGGAAGTGCCACCTACAAAGAAAAAGAGGGGGGCTTCATGTCAACCAGTTAAAGTTGCAATCTGATGTCAATTTTTATTATATCCTCAACTGTTGGGTTCGGATCCAATCCTTGGATCCAACTTTGCTGTTACTTTAGCTCATGGCCACTGAAAACTCTTGAGCTCCTCCATTACCCATAATGCTTCAACTCCTAACATGCCTCAGATCTTGGTTTGCCGCTTTTGCAATTAGATGTGGTTATCTTGAGCTCTCGAGCAAAATTTCAGTTTATAAGTGTTTTAAACTTTCTTTTACAAACTTTAGTTATCCTCCCTTCTCATTATACTTGGTGTAGTTCTTTATTAATGGAGTTGATGGTGGTCTATTTTTTCTTCCTTTTACACTTTTTGTGCAATTCTCAATACCACTGTTGATATCTCTCTCAAAAAAAAAACTTTCCTTTTTATTTCATTTCTTGATGTGTGCAGGATATCAGAAAAAGGTCCTTTGGTTTGTCAACTTATCAATGAAAATTTATAAATTTTATGTGAAAATCGGATCATGTCTATCCTCACCACTAAAATTCCTCAAGAGAACTAGACACGTTTGTCCTTTGTCACCATTATTGTTTGCTCTTTCAATGAAACCTTTTGCTACATATATCAGAAACAAGCAAAATATAAAAGGCTTTCAAATTAATAAGGACTGTTGTCCTAATATACAATTATTTGCTGATGATATGTTGCTAACATTGGGTGATATTGATGGTTCTTTGCATGATGTTATAAATACCTTAAGCAAGTCTGAAAGAATTTCAGAGCATAAATTTAATCATAAATCCAAAACATTACTAATTGACAAAAAGGTCAACAAAAACCTGAGAAAGAATAGCCTGTTTAATTGGGAGAATATGTGTCAGAATATTTGGATGTCAGTCTAAAGAGTTCATGAAAAGAGTCTGTTAAACTAAACTATAATAATTTAATAACCACCATTAGTGAACTAATCAAAAGATAGAATTAAATGTTCTTCACAATGGAGGATAGGCTCTATTTAATTAAAATGATAATTTACCTAAAATTTTGTTTTATATGCAGTAATTGATACTGCCCCCTCCCAAAAAAAATTATTTAAAAAAATTAGAGAAGAAGAAGATTCCATGCTACTTAAATATTTATCGTTCCCCTTAAAACCTAGGATTGCATATAAGTGGCACATTAGAACTTGGAACAGTAATGGGATAGTATTACCTAGCTTAGATCTTTATTCCAAATCAGTTATAATTAATGTAATATTACACTGGATCACATCTACCTATATATATGACTGGAAAAATAGTACATAAGATTCATATAACTGACATGAGAACTATAGAAAATCAGTTTAAGGAACAATATGGAATAAGTAGATTTCATTGGCTTTTACGTGAATTTTGTTTAATAAAATGTTTGATCATTTTTCTTATGGCATTAATCAAATATTAACTTTAAAAATATAATTGATTAAATGAAAACTCCAATGAGTGACCTCCCAAAACTCCTGTAACAGAGGCACTTGGGATATATGCAAATGACCCTTATGAACATCAGGTGTTTCAGCTATATGTCGATTCTGATTGCCCATGACTTTTACATTTGAAGTCGTTTTAATGGACAATATCAGGCCAGTAAAGCCAAACCCCACTAGCTATGGATATGCATATTTTGGCCTTATGACCTCATCAGCATAGCATAAGCAGAGTGTTTGACTAAGCATAAGAAACACAGGGTTGTTATACCCAGATGATGTCCATTATCATTAGGGTGACTGCAAAATAAACCAAATAACATATTAAAACAAAGAGTTAGAAGGTCACACTGAAAAAACAATCGGGGAAAAATAAAACTAAATGAAAACTCCAGCCAAGCTGGAACTTCTGAGTGACCTCCCAAACCTCCTGTAACAGAGGCACATGGGATATATGCAAATGACCCTTATGGACATCCAGCTATATGGCGATTCTGATTGCCCATGACTTTTACATTTGAAGTCGTGCTGTCGAGGTCATAACAAGGCTGAAATATCCATATCCATAGCTAGTGGGGTTTGGCTTTATTGGCCTGATATTGTCCATTAAAACTACTTCAAATGTAAAAGTCATGGGCAATCAGAATTGCCATATAGCTGAAACACCTGATGTTCATAAGGGTCATTTGCATATGTCCCATGTGCCTCTGTTACAGCAGGTTTAGGAGGTCACTCATTGGAAGTTTTAGCTTGGCTGGAGTTTTCATTTAGTTTTTTTCTGATTGTTTTTTCAGTGTGACCTTCTAACTCTTTGTGTTAAAATATAATTGATTGAATTGCAACATTAAACAATTTATATTTCTTATATTCCCTATAGCATACTCCCCTGATTTCCTAGATTCTTTCAACATCAATGCGATGCAAAAATTAAAGGAAAATAACTTGATATTCTGGCATCAGTTTATTGAAAATAAGAATATTAAACCACTGATCTCTCTTTTATGTAGTTTTGATAATAGTCAAGATAGTTGGTTGTTTATATGCTCATTATGGCAGTTTACAGAAAACAAAATGATAGTATTAATCAACCTAGAGACTGAATCTATACCTAGTTTGATTCAGCTTTTTATTAGGCGTCTTGAAAAGACAGATCATCAAAAATGAAGTATCTCACTTATCTATAAGATACTAAGAGAAGATACTCTAAAGTTTGACTCAGAATTTTGGAATTACTATGTAAAGATTTATGGAGAACAAATATCTGATGAATCCAAAAAATTGTTATTGAATTCTACGTATGGTACCTCTTCTTCATTATATTGGAGATTATATACATGGAAATTTATGAATAGGAGTTTCTATACTCCACATAAAATAAATCTTGTACTCAAAAACAGTGAAAAAAGTAAATGTTGGAAATGTGATGAATTACTAGAGGCCAACTGGGTTCACATGTTCATTGAATGTAGAAATGCTGTTCAATACTGGAAAGACTTCAGATATTTTGTAAATGCTTTATGGTTTGATAACAAATATTTCTAACTCACTAATCCTATTCAATGTTCTTATATGTAATGTAATACCTAAATCTCAGATTCAGTTATTCTTTTCAATTCTTGCAATTGCCAGAAAAGTTATTACTTTGAACTGGAAAAGTAAACAAGATTTGATGTTTAAAGATTTTATTAATTTAGCAAAAGTTATTTGTAAAAAACTGCAAACCATTTATTATTAAACTATTACTTATAAAAATAGCATGGCAAAAATTGGAAAACCTTTTGAACAAATACTTATAACTTCTCATAGATAAAATTATTGTTTATCATGGATTAATGTCAATATTGTAAATAGTTTTGTTATTGTATTTGTTATATGTGCCTTTGCATATGTTTATAATGAAAACTAAATGAAAATGCTTTTGAAAAAAAAAAAGAAGAAAATGGTCCTTTGGGGTTTAAGGAGTGCCAAAAGTGTGTATTGTTTGGGCCTGGACCACCTTTAGGATGATTAGACCATTTGTAAAAAATGTAATCTATGTGCTATTGAGGGCAGAAAAAATAAGCTTATATTGAAGGATTTATTTCCTACTTCATTCTCAGATGCTATTCCTGGGGCTCAATCCCCCAACCAAAATCAAAGTAGCCTTCCACTAAGACAACTAAACCTTCTGGATGATCGACTCCATCAGAACCTCCTAAAAAGAAGCATAAATTGAGGGGCACTGTGGTCCGACTGCCTTTGGAACTAACAAACCATCCTTGCATTCAAGCACTTTGGATCCAAGACTGTTACATAGAACCAGATACTCACCAAGTGGGGGATCTGGAACCTCCAAGAGAGTACCTTACCTTCTCCCTTTTTGGAACAAAGGCACTCTTAAATCCCCTTCCCTAGTTTCCTCTCATTCTTCCAGGAGTTTGACTGAAGCTGATGTGGACAGAATGATGAAGAGATTCCTCTCAGTGCAAATACAAATGACAGTTCTCCCAGATCCTATCCCTTATGAGTGCACCAGCTCAGATGTCCTTGGAGCTGGATGACTTGGAGCGAAAGTGCCTCTGTGGGATCTGAAGCATTAGACTCGACTCTAAGGTTTTCAGAGCCTTCTCTGCCTGCCTAAGCATTGGACAGTTCAGCTTCAACTTCTGCCTGGGGTAGATTGCCTTCAGGGCAAAGGGAATTGATGGGCAAGAAGCCTAGCTTCTCAGCTTCATTGTCTTCCTTCTCCCATTGAGCAATCTGCCTTTGAGGTAGTGAAGAGGGTGTTCTCTGCTTTGGCAGGATGGATGGATCCTACTCCCTCAGATCTTCCCTGTGGATCCCAGATGTCTCTGCAACTTGAGCCACATCATTCTACTCAACAGGGACAGCCCACTCAAAGTCTCCAGGCTATCCAGCAGGGTTTTACAATCTCTTCCAATACTTCAGTGCAGATGGGCAAAGGGTTTTTTTTTTATATATTTTTCATTCAGAATCTGGCATTTCTGTACATCTCTCTTCCACTCCCTTTGTGTCCATGCCTCCTCACAAATTTCAGTGATGAGGAACCATATCTAGTCATCTTTGCCTTCTGGTTATGGAGAAGGGTGTGTTTTCAGCAGTTGATGTCGCAGCCTGTTGTATTTCATTCCATGGTTCCAGCTGGGGCCCCACTGATCCCACAAAGACCTTCTATTATCCCTGCCATAAGCGATTCAAGCTACCAAGAAGGCTTCCACTTAGGAGACCTACCTTGTCAAGTCCAAAAGGTTCTCTGTTTGTGCAGAACATTACCTGATATGACCACAGTCCTTTAGTTTACAGGTAATTCTGACCTATCTCAGGAATGTGTGCAAACTGGACATCCATTATTCTACAGGCAAGAGTGCTTGTAGGTGAATTTCTGTGTGATCTTGCATAGGACATCATTGTAGCCCAACTCTGGTGGGTTAAGCAGTTCCTTATGGAGGTTCTGTATCTCTTCTAGTCCTCAAAGCATCCCTCTCCTCCTTGGAATGTGAGCATCATTATTGGCATGCTTGCCTTTTCTCATCCAATCTGACTTGGTAGTGCTGAAGTTCTTTGAAAAATCATTTTTCTGAATGCCATCATCTCTGTTTACAGGCTCTCAGAACTGCGGGCAGTTATGTCTGCAGAACAAAAATCTTTCACAAAGATTATTTGTCCCTTAGGACCAACCTAACATTTTCTCCTGTAACAGCTTTTAGAATTTTGTATCAACTATTCAGTTCAGCTTGCTGTATTCCTTTCTGGGTCAAAGAAAACCTCTGGATGTGTACCCATCTCCTCAAGGTTTCCATAAAGTGTGGCTGTTTTGAGTTTAAAAATACTGTATGAGTGTTAGTCTGCTTTGCTCTAATTAAGGATATGCAAATCCCCTCCAAGTTAATTGAAATAAAGAGATTTTGGAAAAAAAATCCCCTCCAAGTGGATTAGCAACTGTTATCTTTTGTCATCTAGCTGCAAACTTTCCTTTGAAATATGCTGTTGGTTAAAGGCAACATTGTTAGAGGCATTTGTGCTTCTACTACTTACTTGAAAAATGCCTGTCCTGCAGAAATCTGTGCTGTGACCACTTGGTCCTGATTTCACTCACCAAGCATTACTGTCTTGACCATGAATTTAGGAGTCCTTCCTCCTTTAGAACCGTGGTTTTGCAGGACTGAATCTTATCCTTAATCTGTTTTTCCTGCTGTTTCTACCATAGAGGACCTCTTGGGATTTTTCACCATCACAGACTACCACAGATGGTATCCAGTGTTTTATGATCAGATAGATTCCTACAGTATCAGTTGATCAGTATGATGACCCCTTCTGGTGGTTTTCAAGTAATTGTGCTGCTACCACCCTGAGAATGGACTGCCTGTGAATCTATTTATGACCATTGGAGATCCCTGTAAGACTGGCAGGTATGTTCTTGATATTAATTGCTAATTGCATAGATTTCAAATCATGGTTGAAGTGTACTGATGGTCTCATGGGCTAGGCTTGCTTTATCTAATGCACAGTTTGGTCCTACAGTGAGCATGGGAGTTTCATAAAGAAAACAAATGCAGTGGAACAGAGGGTGAACTCCAGTCATGCACAACTGACATCATCTTATATGGTTGAAAATATGTTCTTTCCTTAATTTTCACCTTATATGGCTTCTTTTACAAACCAATGTATTTCGCTATGATAGTCCTAGTTAATTGTAACCATTTGCTACATATTACTCCTTTGCAACCTGGGCCGCTCCTGCAGTTGGTTAGACTTGATCAGTGTTCTTCCCTAGTAAACAAACATATAACTAACAGTTTTATTACAGTACAGATTAACATAGCTGCTGTATGCAGATGTGGTATTACAAGCAGATTCTGAGCAAGAACTTCAACAAATGATAGGGGAGTGGAATTCACAAGTGAAGCCACATGGGATGAAACGGAGTACAGAAAAGACAGGTGTCATGGCAGCAAATGGAAAATCAGAAGAAGGTGAAATTAAGATAGAAGTGAAACTAGTGGAACTGGTAAATACATTCAAGTTTCTGAGTCTGTTGAAGGATAATGGAAGTCCAAACGAGGAGGTCAAAGCTAGAATTAAAGGGGTACAGAGTATCAGGTGTAGTGTAACAGCAGAATGTCAAAGAAGCTGAAAAGTAAGGTGTACAAAACAGTGGTGCAACCAGTACAACTGTGTGGTATAGAAAGCTGGGCAGTGAAGGCAGAGTAGTTGAGGAAGCTAGAGGTGATGGACATGGTTTCCTGAGATGGGTGGTAGGATGCACACTAAATGAGGATGATAGAGCTGAAATCCAAGTAGCTCCAATTACAGAAAAGGTCCAACAGAACAGATTATGGTGATTTTGGTACATGGAGAGAAGGTCAGAGAGAACAAAATTACATGTGCAGGAAAGCAGAGGACAAATTTGTTGAAGATATGGGGGAGAGAGATAAAAGAAGGGAAACAATGGTGTCCAGCAAAGAGATGGATTGCATGAGAGAACGTCTGCAACACTCCCACATCACAATAGAAGTCAGTAGGAGAATGGCACTGAATCAAGAAAGATGCTGACAACTAAAAGGACACCCTGACCCCATGTAGAAAAAATGGGGAAAAAGGTTTATTTTTATTTTTATTTTATTTTACATTTGTTGACCAGGCTAATCTAGCTGGAGATATTTCCATTTTCAGTAGAGGCCCGGGGAGAAAAGCTCCACAGAGAATACATAAAGAAAAACATCATAGTGTTTGTAAGAAAATTAGTAAAGGACAAAAACTAACAACTCTACAATATAATATTATTACTAAATGAATTAATTACTACCACACACAGTTGCAGTCCAAAAAACCTTATACAAAGATAAAAGATACTTTGTATGATAAAGATACTAAATGAATTAATTACTACCACACACAGTTACAGTCCAAAAAAAAAATTATACAAAGATAAAAAATACATTGTATGATAAAGATACAGGATAGGAGGTAAGAGAAAAGAGAGCTAAGAATGAGGGAAGTAAGAAGGGATTAGTTATGGAAAAGAGAGCAAGTAACACAGTCAACAAGGAAAGAAGTATTAGGAAGACAAGTGGGAGTAGAAAAAGAAAGCCAAGTGGAGGATAGAGTCAGCAAGAAGTAGGAGGTAGTTTTAAAGTACAGTAGAAGTAGTGGAAAGTTAATCAGGTTTACTACAGGAACAAAGCCAGTGATTTTGGAAGTGCAGTTTAATGTTTTGTTTGAAAAGAGGCAATGATGTAATCTTTGTTATGTTGCTAGGTAATGAATTCCATTTTGTACCTACCAGATTGGTAAAAAGGGAGTCACCAGCAGTGTTATTTGATTTTATAGAACTAGTCAAGAGTTTACTAGAAGAGCGGAGTGAGTTAAGATTGTTATAGGGGATTATGAGTTGTGAGAGTATTGGGGTGTTCTTAGGTTGGTACAGTATTTTATGGGCAATAGTGAGTTGATGGATTGCAAGATAGTTCTGAAACTCTAGCCAGCCTAGTGGTTTCAAGTTAAGACAGTGATGGGTTCTGTAGGGGTTACTTGTAGCGAAGCGGGCAATGTTATTGTAGCAGGTTGCCAATTTGGTAAGGTTGGTTTTCTTGAGGTTGGTAAAAATGGGAGAAGCATAATGAAGAGTAGAAATAAGATGGGAGTGAGCAATCCTAGTTCTAGTTGATGGCGTAAGAAATGGTCTAATTCGATATAAGGATCCTATTTTTCTATTGACAAGTTTTATGGAGTTGTTTATGTGTTGGTTGAAAGATAGATTATTCTCAATTGTAATACCTAACAGTTTAGTGGTAGAGTCGGGTGAGATGACCGTGGCATTGTTGGAGGAGATGGTGAAGTTTAAGGGGGAGGTCCTAGAAGTGGGGGTGAAGAGGAGAAGTTTAGTTTTTTTAGCATTTAATAAGAGGAAATGACTGGAGAACCATGTTTCTATGGTATTAAAGATTTTTTGAGTATGAGAGATAAGTTCTGAGGTGGAAGATGCTGAGCAGATAAGCGTAGAATCATCGGCATATTGAATGCAGGTAGCTTGAGGGATTATATTTTGAAGATCATTAATGAAGAGGGAAAAGAGAAGTGGGCCAAGAATAGAGCCTTGTGGAACTCTGATAGAAACAGGCAAAAGAGAAGAAATGTGGTTATTCCAAAGAACTGCTTGTTTTCTGTTTGTAAGATGAGAATTAAACCATCTAATGGCTGGGATATCAAAAGATAGGGATTCAAGAGTATTAATTAATAAAGAGTGGTTAACCATATCGAATGCTTTGGAGTGGTCAATGAAGAGAGCAGAAGAGAGTAGGTTGTTGTTACGGTTCAGATTAATAGTGTCTACAAAGGAAAGCAGGGCAGTAGTAGTACTATGATGTGGTCTGAAGCCATGTTGACAGTTAGCTATAATGTTGTGAAGAGAGAGGTGTTGTACAAGCTGATGGTGGATACATTTCTCCATAATTTTGGCCAAAGGAGAGAGGAGAGCAATAGTTCTATAGTTGGAGTAGTCTATGGAGTTTCCACCTTTATGGAGTGGGATGATATGAGAGACCTTCCAGATATCTGGGATGATTCCTTCTTTGATTGTCCTATTTATGAGAATAGAAATAGGATATGCAATAACCTTGGCAGCCTTTTGTAGAAAAAGTGAAGGGAGCTTGTCAGCAGAGGGGGTACAAGGTTTTAGTTTGAGAAGGAGTCTGTATATGTAAGATGTAGAGATAGGATGTAGAGAGAATTTAATGGAAGAGCTTATAAGGTTACATGGTGGTTGTGAGTTGTTGGCATTCAGTTGGTTAGCAAGAGCTTGTATAGTTTCAGTGAAGAAAGAGTTGAAAGCATCTGCAGTTTGTTGGGGGGTATCAGGATCAGCATTAAGTGGGGAAGGTGTTTTAGAACTTCCTGGGGAGAGGAGTCTATTGACTGAAGACCAGAAAAGTTTAGAATTATTAAGATGAGTTTGTTGGAGTTCAAAGTAGAATTTTTTTTTTGTCAGCTATTATTGCCTTTTTAGTTAGATTTCTAAGCTGGCGGAAGTGTAGAAGATCAGGGTTATTTCTGTGGGATCTCCATGTGGCCCAGACTTTATTTCTAGTGAGAATAAGTTTTTTTGTTTCATGGGAGAGCCAAGGGGCAGTATTAGATTTAATTCTAATGATACGTTCAGGAGCATGTATGTCAAGAATGGATAAAAAAGTTGAGTTAAAGTAAAGTACTGCATTTTCAAGAGGAAGTGTTTTTAAGGGGTTCCAGTTACATGCACTAAGTTCAGACTGAAACAGTTCTGGATTAAAATGTTTGATGGTGCGTATATTTCTTATAGTGCAGGGGTTTACACAATCAGCCTTTTCCCTTGTTATAAATGTTAAGGAGTGATCACTAACATCATCTGGCAAGGTTCCTACTTTGTAACTATCTTTGACTTTGTTTATGAGTATCCAGTCTAAAATGCTTTCTCTATTACTATGTTTGTTGAGCCTAGTAGTTGAGGTAATGGTTTGGGTAAAACCATGGAGGTTGATATGAGAAGAAGGATTATCAGCATTAATGCTATTCCAGTCTATGTTCAGGTCACCTAGTATAATGGTTTCTTGGGGATACGTAGCAGATACCCAACTAAGATAATTTTCTAGGATTGGTATATTGTTACCAGGTGGTAGGTACATACAGATAATATACAGGGATTTTTTGGAATTTAATTGGAGTTTTGCAATGATTGCTTCTACCTTGCTATCTTGAGTTGGAGAGGCAGGAAGGGTAGTGATATTCAGATGATTTTTAAAAAGAATTGCAACTCCACCACCTTTGCGGTTGGGACGGTCGAGTCTTACTATATTGTAGCCTTGGGGAGTAATCTCAGTGTCTTTAGTGAAAGACTTTAGCCAGGTCTCAGAGAGGCAGAGAATATCAAATGAATGTGTGTGGAGGAGGGAATGCAGGTAGGGTACTTTGTTGTTTATGATTTGGGTATTAAGATGTCCTATTAGGAAGGTGTTATTGAGTTTGGGTATGGATACTAGGGGAGAAAGGAAAGGTGTGTATTTTTTTTCAGGGAAAGATCCCCATCTGTAGGTTTAATATCTTGGTTAGGGCAAGGTATGGCAGGAAAGAGAGTTTATGATGGTGGTGATGTTTTATTACAACATTGCACTGTTAATGTTTGTACAAAGGTCAGTTATTACAAATGCAGTTTCCTGTCAGGTCCAAAACTAGGAGGCTTCTAGCAATGCTGGATGTATATGAGTGCTTTTCCTACCAAGCAAGTTCACATGGAATGCTAGTGCAAGGCAAGCATTGATCTTTGCAGGGATGTTGTCATAGCTGATAAAAGGTGTCTGCATGAATAACCACAGAGTTTATTTAATATGTATTAGGCACCTAATAAGTGCTAGGAATACAAGAAAAGGGCCATACAATTAGATATTAGTGCTAATAGAAAAAGCAATGCAAGGCTGCTGTACAGCTCAAGTAATGCTATAGTAGGGGGTTTGACTTTGTTATGGATGTCACAGTGAAGGGCAGGCTAGTGCGTCTGAGTCTGTGTGTCTGTGTGTGTGTGTGTGTGTGTGTGCTTGCGTGTGTGCAGTGTATTACACATAGTTGCATCTGGCACAAGTACAGTCTCTAGATAGACCACTGGAGGTGCTCCCAGCTAAGTGCCAAACCTGTTCGTCATACTACTGGGGAGGAATTAATATAGGAATGAGGAGAACAAGAAGTAGAGGAAACACATAAGTAACAGTAGGGTATGAAATATGGGGGAGGATGGAAGTACACACACACACACACACACATGTGTATGTATGTATGTATGTATGTATGTGTGTTTTTTTTCAGGGAAAGATCCCCATCTGTAGGTTTAATATCTTGGTTAGGGCAAGGTATGGTAGGAAAGATGGCTTTAGAGAGATTAGAATAATAACTGCATGTAGCAGACTCAGAATACAAAGAACACAGATCCAGACAAACGTGGTATGCACACAATAGATGAGGACAAAACAAGTAGAAGGTTGCATACTCACAGTAGACAAGTGGTGATGAGGAAGGTTAGACCGCGAACATGGAATGACAGATGGGGAAAGGAAAACACCCAGATGTGAAGAGGGTGGGGGACTGGTATAGAGTGATAGGCTGGCGAGGGGCAAGAAACCTAGGCATCCCTTACCTGAATGGTTAGTGTTATCGGCCAGTTGATTCTTCCATTGGCCCAATGTGGCAGCACCTGCTTGTTCCAAAAGCCCTGTCAGAAGCTGCCGTACATTGCCAAGGCAACCATCTAGTTGACACACCTTTGTAGCTGTCAGCCTCTGCAACTAATGCCAGGAGACCAGGAAAAATACCTGTGGTCCATTTTCACAGAAGGAGCTTTCATCCACACACCCCTTACACACACACGGCACCAATGACCCCTTTAGGTCATCTGCAGTGGGGGACCACCACCCCCCTGCTGCAAAACAGACCTAATGATCACTGGCAACACAGTGCCAGAGGCATCAGTTAGCACAGCCTGAGGTGATGACTGCTTCATCACCTCCTTTCACAGCTTGACCAGCAGAAAGATAACACAGTGGGGAAAAATGACTGCATACATATGTAGCAAACAGAATCATACTTGTATGGTGAGTGTCACAGATGCCAGGACTGAAGTTCATACCTTCTGTGACACCCAGTCATGTTAAGCTGTCACTCTGCTACCAGTGAAAAAAAGGTATGCACTCCTAAGTGTATTATGTGCAACAGTTAAGATAGCCGAAGGCAGTTGTACAAAAAAAGTGTTTACAGTGCATTTCAAGTTCTTTCAAGAATGTTTGCATCCCACTGCAGAAACAGGTCTGGGTGGCAGTGCCTCATATTACTATATATATATATATATATATATATATATGCTAAAACTGTCGACTATAATAGATAATGTCAGTGGCATCCTGCACCATCTTAGCAAGCTTATGTCATACACTTTCCACGTTGGGATATCATACTGGCCCAGCAGGTGTTTTCCAGAGTTCCTGTGTAGGAGTAACAGAAACATCATGCTTTACATGGCATGCCATACTGGAGTCTTGAATTCTACAATGCCTGAAATTGCCATGCTTACTCACTCAGGTCTGCTGATGGAGCAAAATGGTAGTCCAGTGGTAGTCCTCTGAGTGTGTGCAGACACACTTCTGTGGATCACATGTTGTGTAACATACAACTGCACCATAGTGCTTTTGTGTGCAACTAGTACAGCAATGTGGTGCTATGAATTGATAGTGTTTCATCATGGCACTGTACCCTTGCACATGCTGTGTGCATGAGCATACTGGCCACAGGCGTCATGGTCATTGTGATGTGCACAACTAGTTGCAGCATGTTTTTGCAGCGTGAAACACTATGGCAGTTATTCACAGGTAGTGGTGCTAAATAGTTTAATTACCTTTCCACCATGCTAAGTGTCCCTTGTTAGTCAATATAAATCACTGATGCCATTTTGTGCAGCACTGCTCATTACCATATGACTGTAGCATAAAATAATTTCAATAAGGATTCTGTAGTCATGGAGCTTCACAGAGTTAAGGATTAAGTCATGCTTGATAAAGTATGTCAGCAAGAACAAGCAGCCCTGTGATGGATGTCCATAACAGTGTGAAAGATGCTGTGGTGTATGCGTAACTAGGAACTCAAGATCCTGAAATTTTTACGAAGGACATGCCATGAGGTATATGGGGTTTCACGGCCAAATGCTGAGGCATAGCTACAGTATGTAAGTGGGGGGACTGTGCATGCATAGCACTAACTGCAGTTGATAAACAGGTGCATGGGGGGAGCTATGGCCATGGCTGCAGTACATAAATGGGGAGTAGGCCATGCACTGCCCTAACTACAGATGATAAACTGAATAAAGTGAAGAGGCTGTATCCATAGGTATAAGCATCTCATGGCATACCACACACATTCACTGACTGACATGTTTCACCTATGACATAGCCACCCAAGGAAAGAAAAACTTGAAAATGTTCAGTACCCAGGAGAATGATGTAATGTGTCTGAGCCATAGTTCTTATGGTACAGTGTTTTATTCCCTCAGCCCTCATTTCCCTCCTTTGTGACCTTGAGCAAGTCACTTAATCAGACATTGCTCCCAGGTCACCCCTGAAAAGGGACTGTGCTCAGTGGGCCTGCCTGGTTAGCAGATCACTATTATTATGAAAAGTTAAGAAGCAAAACATGGATATTAAAGTTAGTCTGATTATTGTACAGCCTCAGGCTCTTCAGGCTTTGTGCTCCACATTTGGAGACAGATTTCTCATCTTATACATTGCTGCTGGGGTACAACAAGCAAATGCGCATCCTTTTCCCCTCTCAGGTATGCATACCTGTTCCCTCATAACAGATAGATATGACAGTTTGGCTGCTGCAAAATTAGTAAAGGTGGCAATCTATCAGGGGCAGTAGACCCCAATTAGTTATTAGCATCAGTTATACCTAACATCTATCTGTAAGTGCCTGCTGGTGCTGGCTCTTCTAGTGATTACCAGAAAGATGCTAGTTCAGCTGACATCAGTGCATTAGTGATGCCATTGCCACTGATATGTTTGTGATACATTTTCTTGTATCAACTCTCTGATGTCTTTTGGGTGTGTCAGCCACCTATGTACCTGAATTTCTAATGTATCTCCTTGCAAACTGCCATAAACATGAAGTAGCACATCTTGCCCATTTTAAAGGGGCAATAACCTTTTATAACCAGGGCATGCTATTAGTCATTATTTTTAATATCACAGTGTTTCCCACTCAGAAGGCTTCCACTTCTCTGCCCCAGACAGTGACAGTGCACTCTCATCCATGTTTTCACTTCCTTATTTGCTGGCCCACATTGCTTATCCTGCTCCAAAAAACATTTAGAGTAGTGCAGCAACTTTCCTTTGCGGTGCCACAAATTGTAGATTCCCTTCAGGATGTTATCCAGCAGGTATGTAATCAGATATAGTAGCCTCATTTCCAAGGAAAACAGATTGGATATTCCATCCCCTAGGGACTGATCAGTATAGGTGGAGACCATCAGGCTGAATGTGATGTGCTCTACTGTGGTTCTAAGTAGACAGCATCACTTTCCATGGGCTCCTTAAGTAGGATAGTTTGAGAAAGTTCATATTTGCATCTTTCACTCTCTCCACAAAGGCATTAAACTCCGGTGCTGGACAGAGATGCTACAATTTCAGTGGAACTTACGGAATGAAGTACACCAGTCGGCTAAGATAATACCTGAAGGGGAGAGCTCAAAGACAGGTTCAAGATTCAGGTTTATATGGCTAGGACAACTAACAACCTGATAGGCAGAACTGCCAGGGCAGCATGAAGCAGCAATCCTCTACAGAAGCAGTTCTGGTTTTATCCTACCTCATTTACTGAGGACATATCCTGTTTGGACTGCAAACTGACAATTCCCTCATATCTATGAAACAGAAAGGGCAGATCATTTCTGCTGTACTTCTAAGATTTCATCCTCGCCAGCAACCATTTTTGAATGCAGAGGAGAAAGAGGGACTTTCATCAGACCCCACAAGCAAGAACCGATTGAAGCCATCAACCCACTTCTCTGGAACCCAGAAAGCATTGTTACTTTAAGAACAGTATCATCTGCATTTTCTCAGCAGGTGAAGGGTAACGGTCTACCATACAGATATGTACGGGGGAAAGTGTTCCCTCCAGGCTTTGCATTGTTTTGCCCTGACAACTGATACATGGGTTAAGTGAATAGTAGTCAAAGATTATCATATAAAAGTTCTCTTTCCCCCTCCTGCCCAATCTCTTTCCCTAGTTGGAGGAGGTTCCCTCATGCAAAAAAAAGCAGCAGTACGAAAGAAAGTGCAGACGTTTCTAGAGAACAGTGACATCCAGGGGACCCCAAAAGACCATCCATTTTTTTGTTTTAATTGTAAAAAAAAATAAAAAATCATTGGGCTTAGAGCTGATCTCTGACTTAAGAGAATTAAACATTTTTTCCCCAAAGAATCCATTCACATGATTGTCTTTCAACTGATTCCATGTCTAGTGTCCAGGTAGTCACTGCCAGTTTAGAATAGCTCCTTTTCACCTCAGCAAAACCTCTGGGATTTTTATCCGATACATGGCAGTCAGCCACAATCATAAAGCTCCAAGAGTCATACACTTTACCTATTTATATGACCATTTTCTGGTATGTTACAAAAAAAGTCTCACTCTACAATGTAATTCTATGCTTCAGACATTCATTGCCTTGGGAGTACTGTGACTTGAGAATCACCACACATTATGCCAACACAGCTGATAAATATCATATGTTATTGCCTTGATACCTAGATATGCTGGCCATTTGTATTTCTAGAAAGGATTTTGTATATACTCTGCACAGTTCCTCTTCTATTGTAAGATAGTTTTAGCAAGCCTTTACTACAGAGCTCTGGGAATCATGACTACCACTACTACTATGGTTTCACATATCAGATTCTATATGACAGTACTTCTGTGATCTGAGTTCTTTGGCCTCAAGATTCAGATCCAGTAGATATAATGGTCAGAGTTTTCTAAGCTTATAAAAGTCTCTTACAAGCTGAACCAAACCCCCAAACCTTTGGCTGGCAAACTTTGTATAATGATCCCCAAGACAGTTCACAGGTAGTTACTACACATGCAATCTAGGAGACCAATAAGGAGCATGGCCCAAATGTCTAATTTCCCAAAAACGGTGTCTGCTTAAATGATTTGCTCAAGGTCACAAAGCAGGCAAATGAAAGTGGAAGCATGCCAACCCTGTACCATTAGAACAGGAAGTAGCTCATGAACAAGTCACAGCTTTAGTTCTGTGTGCTAATATAAGTTCTAACAAAAGAAGTCTCATGCATGAGTTGGGGAACCACTGTAACATGACTCATTCTATACAGATTCAAATCTGTACAGAATGCACAGGAAATGAGAGATGTCTTTCTCATACACACCCTGTGGCACAAAGGTGCCTGCAAAACTGATAAGCCATACAAATAAATAACATGGCTGCTGATGTCAAATGTTAAATATAACAACTGATATCTGATGTCAATTTACATTCGTTCTTCAGCATTAGGATCCGACTCTGACACTTTTTACAGCTTGTATCTACTGTAAACTCTCGAGCGCCTCCCTTACCCATGATGCTGTAGTCCCCCTCAATACCCCAGATCTCGTTTACCGCCTCCACGTAGAAATGTGGTCACTGTCAGCTCTTGAGCTCTTTGTGAGTTATGAAAGTTTTTTGCTTTTTACCTTCATCTCTTTTCCACTGTATTTTTATTTTATATTTTGTGCTGGTTATATGCTATCATCCCTTATTCCTATGCATTTTTTTCTGCGTATATTTTAATACCATTGTTGGTAGTCTTTCCCCAACTGTCTTTTTCTTCTGTTTTTGTAATCCTTCCTACCATTGTTGGTAGTTTTTCTCTCCTTTCCTGATTAAAAAAGAAAACATTCTGTCCTGTTCTTTGCTGTTTACCTCCATAATAGGTGAAAAACCTTTGGGTTTCAAAAAGTGTAAGGAGTGTGGGCACAAGATCTCTTTATCTGATGCCCATGACTCTTGTGTCTATTGTCTGGACCCTGACCATTTGAATGTCCCTTGTGATATTTGTAAATCTTTTTCCAAGAGCTTTAGTAGACAGGAAAAATAAATTGAATCTGGAGGTTTTTCTCCCTACACCTTTTTCAGAGTCAGTAGCTGGAGCTTAACCATACAAGGCAGGCCAAAAGCAGTCAAAGCAACTTCATGAACTGTCTAAATCCCCCACTATTACTTTGGATCCAAACAAGAAACCGGACCAGAAGATTTCAAAAATGGTCGGATCAGGCTGTCTCAGATGCATGGTCTGCCTCATCAGATCTGGTTTTCTTGGACCTGAAAGAGCTTCCCTGGACCCATTGTGCATCTTCTTTGGACTTGCCCCCCCTCTTGGCTTCCTTCCCCCCTTTTCAGAGAAGCACTGACACTCGAGATCTCCCTCTTTATCTTCTTCCCATTCTTCCAGGAGTCTTACAGAGTCAGATGTGGATAGAATGATAAGGAAATTTCTCTCTGTGCAGATACAGATGGGAGTTCTCCTGGCTCCCTATGACTTTGGGTCAGGGCACCATTGATAGTATCAATCCACCTATTTTGGCTCCTTTGATTTGAGCTTCCTGGGACCATCTGTATCAGATCTGGAGATGGTTGTATCTTCAGATTTGATCATTTCTTTGAGTGGACCAGCTCCAAATGTGTCGGAACCGGCTGACTCTCAGAGCCAAAGCACCGTTGTTGGATCTGAGGTGGTAGAGTCAACTCTGAAGCTGTCGGAATCATCTCTGCCCCTTGAGACATCAACATTGGACAGTTCGGCTCTGACCTCTGCCACGGGTGTACTGTCTTCAGGTCAGAGGGAGCCAATGGTCCGGAATCATGTCTTCTTGGCTCCATCAACTTTCTTCTCCCCAGGGCATTCTGCCTTTGAGGTAGTAGAGAGAGTACTGTCTTCTAGAATTCATAAAGCTCCACCCCTCTTGGATCTGCCACCTGGTTTCCAGATGTCTTTGTGCCATGAGCCTCATCACTCTACTCCAAAGGACAGCCATCCCAAAGTCTCCAGGCCATCCATCAAAGTATCCTTATTTCTTCCAATACTTCTTCAGAGCATCTCACTGAAGAAGTCCCTAGGAAGAAGAAGTGCAAGAGGAGGCATTTAGACCCCCCTCAGGAGTCAGTCACAAAAGATACTGATTTTGTTGAAGAGGAAGGGTCCCCAAGATCAACACCTGATGATGTCTCCTTTGAAGAAATTTTAGAGATCCTTAAGCAAAGGGGTGGTTGGTCTACTGATAACCCTTCCCAAGAGGAATCCGTATTCCTGGAGGCATTTGTGTCTGACCCATCTATTTCCTGCATGACTCTGTCCACCAATGAGCTCATTGAGTTGATCTGTCTGTGGGTGTAGAAGGAACCCAATTCTGTTGAGCTCATCCTCAAGAGACCAGATAGGATCCTGGCACCTCCAAAAGTGTAGATCAGTATGTATGTATACCTTTCAGAAGCTTTCCATGGGCTTGCACATGTGTATATATATACTGAGCATGTGCAAGCTACACTACCATTTTGTAGAGAGCTGTTGAGATGTAAGCATCCATATATGTAATGGTCTGTCAGTTAATTAGCTTATTTATATTTTGTGTTGCTGCTGTCCATCCTGATGTGTTTCTTTATAATAAAGCGTATAAATGAATTACACCACCTGTTCATCTTGAATCATAACATAGGATGAGCGACAAAAGGGAAAAGAGTTTTAAAGCAGGGGAGTACCAGTAGATGCCATGGTCGTAGTGGTGGCCACAAAGAATGAAATCATGGAGCAGAGTTCATCTGTTCATCCCCTGAACAGAGAGTGTAAGGCTATGGACAGATTTGGGTGGCATGTTTATGCTTCAGTAACTTTTGCACTTAGATCACGGAACTATTTGGTGCACTTCAGACTTCAGAGGGATCTGATTAAAGAACTCTCCAAATACCTATCAGGAGCAATAACTGCCGAGGCACAGACTTCTGTTGCATCACAATTGGCTACCTTACAGTCCATTACTAATTCATCCATGAGGCTCATTTCACTTGCAGCTGAAGGTACCACTAGGGAGCGGGTTCAGGCATTCTCATTAGGAGACATGCCTGCATGTGCCTGTGTGATTTTGCAGAGCCCTTCAAGTACACTTTCGTCAAGGCATCTTTTGACAAAAGTTCCTTGTTTGGCCCTAAAGTTAAAAATACACTCTCCAGGTATCAGCAAGATAAGACCCTGTCTGCAGTGAGTGTACATTTTTCAAGTCCTCCAAAAACCTTCTATAGGAAACAATGAGGTGGTCATAAAATGTGGTTCAGAAATTTCCAGATCTATGTGGAGATAGTTCCCTCAGGAGCAGAAGGGGGAACTCTAAAGGAAGATGCCACCAGCGTGGCAGAAGAGGCGCACAGACCCAGGGGTCCAGAGATTCCTTCTCTGATAGTCCCTACCAGTGCTACAGAAAGGAGGCCCAATTGTCCACCTCTGGAGGTAGTCCGGAGTCATTTATCCCTGCACCAGAGAGCCTGGTTAGACATTACAGAAGACGCATGGGTGCAGAGGACTATTTCCCAGAGGTTATATAATTCCATTTTTCCTACTCACTCCAACAGAAAACAAAATTCCCAGTGTTCCACCCAGTCAGTGGAAAGCAGCAGCTCTAGAAATAAAAAAAAAAAAAGCCACTGGAAAAAAAAGAGTCATTCAAGAGGTTACCCCAGAACAGGAAGAGTCTGGAACTTATAATTATTTTAGTGCCAAATAAAACAGGGGACTGGAGACTAATTTTGGATCTCAGCAATCTGAACAAATTGGTTCAGTATACAAAGTTCTGGATGGTTACAGTTCAGTCCATTTTGCCTTTCCTGCACGAGGACAACCAGATGTGCTCAGTAGATCTTCAGAATGTGTACTATTACATAAAAATGAACAGGTGATCCAGGAGATACCCATTCTTCTGGCTGGGAGCCAGTCATTACCAATTCAGAACACTGCCCTTTGGCCTTACCACATCCCCCAGGGTGTTCACTAAATGCATGGAAGTAGTAGTGGCTCATTTAAGACTACACAGATTACGCATGTTTCATTACCTGGATGACTGGCTCATAACCGCTCTGACCAGGCATCTACTGATCAAAGCAAGAGCTAATATACTCCGATTGTGCTCTCACCTAGGCATTACAATTGATCTCAACTACAACCAACTCAACTGCTAGAATTCATAGGGGCATTGTTCGACACTGTATCAGTGACAGCTTCCCTTCCCTTGTCAAGGGTGCAAATGATTTGATTCCAAGTCCAAAAGATAGTTCATAGTTCCTCGCTGTCAGCTGAACTGATTCTACAGGTTTCAGGGTCAATGTCATATGAGAATTTTTAAATGGACCCTGGCAACTCAGTGGTCCATCCTGTACCAGCTGTTGTCCTCCCAGATCAAAATAACTCAGGCATTCAAAAGATATCTCAGGTTGTGGATTTGCACAGAGCAAATTTTACAGGTCCGACCTTTCATACCTCCTCAGTACAAGGCCATAGTGACCCAAGGAAGCATCCCAATTTGGGTGGGGGGGGCACTTCTTGGGAAATACAGTCCAAAGCACCCAGTTCCCAGAAGAGGCTAACACACATATTAGTGTCATAGAAATGACAGTAGTCCTCCTAGTACTGCAGGCCTTCCAAGACTCTTTCCCTTCAGGAACTATTGTGATTCAGACTGACCATATGCCAGTAGTCTGATACATCAACAAACAAGGAAGAACCAGCTCTTACCCCTTATGTTGAGAAGCTCTGTGGGTGTGGCAGTGGGCAATCTCATCCATTCGATTTCTGATAGCAGCGCACATTCCGGGGAAATTCAGTGTAATAGCAGATGAGTTGAACAGGTCCATCCTATTACCTCATGAGTGGTCTCTCAACAAGAAAATTGCAGAGAAGATAATCTGCCAACCATGCTGTGACCTTTCTGCATCTCCCCTCAACAACAAGTGCAGCAGGTTTTTTGCCCTGATCCCCCTATCAGGGAAGTCACCAAGAGATGCTCTCCACCACGATTGGCCCAGTGATCTCCTCTATGCTTACCCCCCAACTCCCCTGATCCCCAAACGTCTTCAGAAAGCATCTCAATTGAAGAGCACAGTAATCCTTATTGCCCCTTATTGGCCTCATCAAATTTGGTTCCCCTTCCTTTGGCTTCATCTAGTACACCCTCCTTGGATCCTGGATCCAATTGCAGAACGTCTGCCTCAACCTACAGACTTGATTCACCCAGACATTTTTGGCTTAAAGTTGACTGGATGGTTTCTCCAATTCTGTTGATAGCTAGACAGCACAGGCTCTCCTCCCCTGTCTGTCACATTCTTTTGTCCTCCCACAAAGCTTCCACTATGAAGATTTACAAAAGTAAATGGAAAAGATTTGCTTTTTGGTCACAACAGAAAAACATCAACCCTTTCTTAGCACCAGTGTCCACAGTTCTTGAATTTTTGGCTTCTATTTTTAATGAAGGGTCCAGTTCATCAACAGTTAAAGTACAATTGGCTGCCATTTCTAATTTTCATGTCGGAACTGACAATTCTACCTTAGCTTCATCAAGACTCTGTAAAGCATTTATAAAAGTAACTCTTACTGAAACCCCCCTTTATGGATCCTACTCCACAGTGGGGTTTGAATTTAGTGTTACAAGCCCTGACTCAGTCACCATTTGAACCAGCTACAAGATGTGAATTAAAGAAAATGATATTTTTGCTAGCCATTACTTCAGCTAGGAGAGTTTCAGAACTACAAGCCTTATCTTTTAAACCTCCTTATTTGATTATTCATAAAGATAGGGGATCCTTACAAACCAATCCACCTTTTCTTCCTAAGGTGGTGTCAGGATTGAACATTAATCAATTTATCCACCTTCCAATCTTCTTCCCAAATTTCTCCAATAAAGGGGAATACATTTTACATTTGCAGGATGTCCACAGGCAATTATGTTTATATCTGCATGGAACTGACATTCAGAAAATAAGATCAATTATTCATCTCCTTTTCAGAATCAAAATTGGGAAAGCCAGTTACGAACATAACTTTAGATACGTGGCTAACTGATTGTATTTTCTTTGTGTACAATAAGTTGGGTTTATCCCTTCCAAAACCGTTGAGAGCTAATTCATCTGTAGATCCATGGCAACCTCTTCAGTATTTCTTTCCAGATATTCCATGGATGAGATTTATGCTGTAACCACTTGGGCTAATTCTCATACTTTTATTGCTCATTACAAAATTGATCTGGTGTATAGGGGAAGAGCAGCCTTTGTCTCATCAGTACTCAGGAATATCCTTTTTAGAGTCTACCTGGAGAGACTGTCCCACATGTTGAGGAATGAATGAAAATTGACAACATCAGATAAAGTATTTAACATAATGTTCTAGCTGTGTTGTCCATTTTCATTCTTCCTCAACTCCCCTCCCTCCACGCCCCTACCCTTCTTGTTTATGACTTCTGGAAGAGTGAATGGATACTGAAGAAACCAACGTTCCTCCTTTTGAGCTCCAAATATTGGTTTCTCATATAATCATCACTTCTTACATGGCTATTTAGCAATAAAAAGAACAAACAAGATCTGAGATTTGGAGGAGGACTACAGCATTACGAGTAAGGGAGGAGCTTGAGAGTTTGTAGATGCATGAGCTGTAAAAAGTGGCCGAGTAGGATCCGATAATCGGATCCAAACCCACGTATTGAGGAAAAATGAAAATAGTCGACACAGATGAAATGTTATGGTGAGTACATAACTTCTTTTTATAGGTTCATAGATTCAAATTAGGCTAACAACCACCAGTGTCTTTACAATCCTAGCCATGCAACCCATCCCAGTTTTATTTACAGGCAACAAATTATTTTCAAGTTGTGGGTGTAAGAGATGGGGTGTAACACATTAAATGCTAATAAGCTAGACTTAGGAGGCTGCACATCAGGTGATACATTTTCTGGAAAGTTCATTCTGATGAAATACCAAACCAGAAACTTTATATTTCCTGTGTCTTGTTTACTGATTGAGCAGAAACGCGCCCATATATTTCATGATAGTAAACAAATATTTTGAAAACTAAAAAAAAAAAGACAGAACTGTAGAAATATATATATATATATATATATATATATATATATATATATATATATTCTTTCAAGAATTTATATGTTTCAACAAAGCACAGACACATAATTTATGAATTTATTGTGGAAAACATTCTCCAGTTGTAAAGATCAGGAATGTTCTTGTTACACACAAATGTAGCAGAAAGCTATAAGTTGTGGAAGGGGCCATCGTTAGGTAAACTGGCACCCTGGGTGACAAGGCTCCATGGAGCCTCCCCACTTCCTAGACCATCCTGTCCTACTCACACTACCCATATTGCTTTTTTCTCCCTTTTTCTCACAGTTTGTCTTACTCTTAATTTTTTTCTTGCAGTCATTCATTTATTCATCCATCCATCCATCCAACATGTTTTGTCTAAGCAAGACTGCACTCGGATAACTAGAGAGATGATATTTCATTAAGCCGTGGGGTATTCTAGATGCCCTGTGGTGCATTTTAGATTTTTTTAAACAACCTTTTTACCCAATGTTTGCCTAAACAAAAAACATCATCAAATAAAGAAATTCAGTCTTTTACTCAACTTTTTCTCCTGCTTCCTTTCAGCACATCCTAATTAACCAAGACTACACTGTAATAACTGCAGCTGGAAATAACTGTATTAAGCTGGAGTCTGAGGGCCACATACATTATTGGGGTTCTAGATGCTCTGGGGTGCAGTTTTGAAATGTTTTAATTACTCTTTCATCCACTGACTGCCTGAACAAAAATCATGATCAAAAAAGAAATGTAGTGTTACTCTTCAACATTTTTCCCCCAGCATCCTTTCATCACATTCTAACTTAACTAAGACTACACTTCAATAAATGCAGTGGAAATAACTGTATTAAGCTGGGGGTGGGGGGTCATTATGCTTCCATAAGCCATAAGTTTCTTGATCCTTTGAGATGCATTTTAGAGTTTTTTTAAGACAACCTATATACATTTGTCTTGCCTGAACAAAAACCATTATAAAAAAAAAATTGTCTTACTCTTTGTGTTTCCTGCATCCTTTCAACACATCATATAAGATGGGAGTCTAGGGGTTGCTAGGCACCCAGAAGTAACAGGGTTTCAGATTTTCTGAGGTGCATTTTACAGATTTTTTGCAACCTTGTGATCCAGTAATGGCCCAAACGAAAATCATGCTTACAGAAATTAAATTTGGCAATTGTTTACATTAGGACATACCATCATAGTTCACACAGGTGTGGGCAGTGCTGACTTGATTGACATCATGACAGGGCTGTCAGTAATGTGTGTCTGTTGGTTGGACGATTTATCAGTTTATGTCTTTTTACATTAATGTGTCCTAAAGTAAACAATTACCATGACAAGGACCCACATCAACCAAGGGGGTTGCCCTCCTGCTGTACATAATTTTAAGTGAATTGCGCTCCTACTGTGTAGGGTGTGTGTGGCAGAAGTTCCCTAATGTACGTTACACTATCTGCCTTTTTAAACTCACATTTCCTAAAGCACAAACAAAATAAAAATAATAATTCTCTGAATAAACTTCCTTTTAAGTGGGCGTCAGTCATCCTAAATCCTTACAGCCTACATCACACAGGGGAGAAGAGCTTGCTATTTCACCTACTCCTAGAGTAAATGATCTCAAGAACTACAACCCTACGTTTTTATTTCAAGGAAGAAATAAGTTGTATCTGACTTTTAATGCTCAGAACTGATCAAATACCAATTCACAATAAATTGAAAAGACAAATGTTTTGAGGATATTTATATCATATCTGGGAGCAGTACCTGCCCCAACCCCCCCCCCTCCTCAAAATAGGTTGTCACTTTCTTTGTATCCCCATCTGTTAAACAGGGATTAAAATTAAGGCACAAATGTCCAGTCATATTTTAAGTTGCAGATGTCATATGTATATATAGTGTGCCTCCTCACCCCTAACCCCCAAAAAGACAGCCACCTACTGTGTACCCTTCTGATGTCAGACTGAGACAAACCTGAAAAAGCAGAGAGAACATAGCATATTTGCTGTGAGATATATATATATTAACAGTGTGTTTATTTAGTTAACCCCAAAAGACAGACAACTGTATATGCATCAGGCATCTATGTCACATAATCAAGCCACACTTCGCCAAACCTCTTTTCATAGAGATGGAAAGAGTGAGCATTCAATAAAGCAAACATTCAAATCAGTGAAAAACACCACAGGGAAAGGAGCCACTTGGCCACCTTACAACTGAAACACACAGCAGTATATTAAACCTCCACACACACACACACACACACACACACACACACACACACACACACACACATATATACACCAACTCCAAGATCACACTACAGTGGGAAAAGGGCAGTTTCCTAACATTGGCCAACTGCTTCATTTTCCTGTGGAATTGTTCACTGATATGAACATTCTCTTTATTGAATATTTGCTCTTCACCTCTACTAAAAGAGTTTCGTCGAAGTGTGGTTCAATTATGTAAAGTAGACCCATGCATCAGATGTTTGTGAGAAAAATAAAAAAATAATTATTACAATAATGTTTCCAATTTGTTACTTCTATAGACAGTGCAATGTTCCTATACAAGCTATAGTGGCCCCAGTGCACCTTTCTGAAGTTTGTGAGGAACATTAAAGAAATAATGCCCACACTGTCTCCAGCCAAATACAAGATTTAGTGACCTCTGATGTTGGTGAGGAATGTTAAAGAAATAATGGCATCATACCCAGCCCCCCCCCCCCCCACAAGTACAGCGACCTTCTGTGTTCACCTATGAGCAGGCTGGTTTTAGACTAAATGAAGTTTAAAGCAGAGGCAATTACTAAGTCTATGTCAAAATCCACTTATACAGCCTTGGTGTGGGGTGGCAGGCCACAAGCTCCCAGATGTTTTGAAGGTATGGATATTCAGTGATGCATTTATCCTTTATTTTTTTTGAGAGATGATATAAACTGAAGAAGTGGCAACAGAGTCCATTACTTTCTTCCAGGCAACCCCCATGAAACAGTTATAGAACTTTTATGTACAGTTCAAACATCAGATTGTGATGAGGATAAATATGCACTGTATTTCACCACTGTTCCAAGCAAACCATTGTCATACATTCAAATATTGCACATTGCTTCTTCTAACATTTGTCCTGCAGACCCAAAACGGCAGCTGGCAGCTTGTAATTTTTCTCCACAAAAGACAGACACAGCAATTATGCCAAGTGTGTCTGTGCATATCAGGTGTCCAGTTAAGTAGTTCATCTTACTTCTCACAGATGCATACTAGTCCTGAAAAACAAGATAGTGACTGTTTTAAACTGAGCAAATGATAAGCAGGAAGTTACTTTTATCCAACCAAACACAACCCCCACCCAGCAGTTATATCCACAGTGTCTGATGGTTAAGTAAGATTATTTCACTTACACAGTTTACACAACCAAGTTGCTGTTTGTTAAAGTATTTTAATCATATTGCTCCACACAAATCACAAAGCCAGAAATACTGCCAAAATATGTGGTTGATAACTGCCGTTACTGTAAAAGTAGTAGTAACACTTAACTCACCACTACACTATTCCTCTTATCTCAAATGTCCACACAAAGCCAGGAATATTGTCAAACATATCTGTTTGATCATTGTGAATATTATTGTATAAGAAGTAATAACAATTATCTCACCAGCCCTAGTAGGTATCCACTATCCTTAATCCAAGCCCTAACCCTAAGGTCCATGACTACCACACAACAGTGGAGGACATAGATCCGTGACTACTGCACCATGGAGGGTATACAATTTCCTCCACTGTGGTGCGGTAGTCATGGACCTTAGGGTTAGGGCTTGGGTTAAGGATAGTGGATAGTTCTACTAGCTATCCACTATCTTTAACCCAAGCCCTAACCCTAAGGTCCATAACAATTCGCTCAAGTGGTGTTCACGAAAGTGCACTTAAGGTGAAGTGCACTTTCGCGTTAGTGGGCATCTACTACTGGATTTCGAAATAGTGAAATTTCGATCTCCGGTAGTAGACCCATATATATAGATATAGATATAGATATATATATATATATATATATATATATATATATATATATATACACACACACACACACACACACACACACACACACACACACACACACACACACACACACACACACACACACACACACAGTGGATAGAAAAAGTTTACACACCGCTGTTAAAATGCCATGTTTTTCTGATATTAAAAAATGAGACCACAATAAATCATTTCAAAACTTTTCCCACCTTTAATATGATCTATAACCTGTACAATTCAATTGAAAAACAAACCTGTTAGGGGAAAAAATATAAAAAATAAAAAGTGCACAATAAGCTGGTTGCATAAGTGTGGACACCATTAAACTAATACCTTGTTGAACCACCTTTTGATTTAATTACAGCATTCAGTCTTCTTCAGTAGGAGTCTATCAGCATGGCACATCTTAACGTGGCAATATTTGCGCACTCTTCCTTGCAAAATCGCTCCAAATCTGTCAGATTGCAAGGGCATCTCTTGTGCACAGCCCTCTTCAGGTCATCCCACAGATTTTCTATTGGATTTAGGTCTGGGCTCTGGCTGGGCCATTCCAAAACTTTAATTT
>NC_056725.1:1157883208-1157893208 GCF_019279795.1 Protopterus annectens | reverse complement strand
TTTATTTTAACAGCAACAGAGGTATTCCAGATAACTGCTGTTGATGTAGTTAAATGCTTGGAGGGTGCTATTAACATAGCTGAATATTCATTAGTGTGGGGTTAAACATAAAAAATATTATGTCAAGACTGACTGAGTTGCTGAATAGATCAACGCAACATAACTTCAAGTTAAATCAGAGCAAACATAAAATTAAGGCTAATATGTATGAAAAAAGTGGATCTTGTCTCTGCCTAATATAGCTGCAATAACTGTACCTATTAAAAAGTTGTTGTAGTAAAATGAAGCCTTGGAGTGGAGCATAAACATCAAAGCCGATTTGAAATGCTCAAGATACTAGTTACAAAAAAGAAAGAAACTAGTTACAGGTGCTCTAGAATTAAAATATTAGGATGTGAATAAACCAGCTGTGTTGCAAATAAATGCCAGTTAGGATAATCAGAAGCTGTGATCCTACAAGAGAATATACCAGTTAGGTATGTATCAGGATACTCGTGCACAAAAGAGATGGGGTGTTAGCAAAGGAATAGTTAGTAATAGTAGTTCTGGATGTGAAAACTTCCATGATTATACTTGTGGTAAATATGCTCAGTTGGAAAAATACCAAACATCATTGGAAAGCATATTCAGAATTTTTACAAGTTGGTAATAGGACTGCAGAGGATGTTACTTAGTTTGCAGACACATGATCTGAGAGTAAAATATAGACCTGGTAAGGAACTGCATATGACATACATTGAGCACAGCCTATTTATCAATGGATTAAGAATAATTCTTAAAAGAAAAAATAGAGATTCTTTGGGTAATGCCACAGTTACCAGTGAAAGGAAAATACAAGTATTCCAGACTTATTCTGACACTAACCTAAAAATACAGGTTCTGGAATAGGTTACAAGAGCTTGGACTGAAGAAACGTCATCAGCAAGGGTCTTATTTTTTTCTTTCAAGGAAGTGGTTAATGCTCTAGGTTGACAAAATAATACTTTCTAGTCAACTGAGAATGCGAGTGAAAATAACATATGTAGAATATTTAGGAAGAGTAAAGAGCAAAGTATCAAGAAGAGATTTAATGTACTGGTGAGAAATGTGACTCACATAGAACAAGCAGTGCTACATACAGTGCATACTATAACAATAATCAAGAAGAAGAGATATTCACTGTATTCCATTGTCCTCTAAAAAATGAAGAGGATCTCTTCAACTGAGTAGAAAAGGCACATATTTGTCACATTTCAAATAAGATTTGTATGTTATGTATAGATTATTATTTCAAGTTTCCCAAAATACTCATACTGACAGTCAATAGTGATCAGTACATCAAAGTCCATATTCTCATGGCAGGACATATCTAATGTCATATCTCAGAATGTCCCGAGTACAAAAGATAGGAACATAAATTCAGGTTGTTGTTGTTCTCATGCCAAATTGACATCTACGAATGCAGACTCCTTCAAACTGCCCATGTATTTCCAATTCCCAGTCAAAGAATCAACCTGGTCATTCATCTATATTAAGTTTGTAGACTGATATACAGGCAGGCAGCTCCACGGTTTGGTTACTGCTGAGTGATACACTTGTCATTTTAAGAGTCTTATTTAAGATAATAATAAAGTTAAGTTTAGGAAGTTTTGTGTTAATTGAATTAAAAGATACATTAAGACATAGATGCACCTGTAAAGAGGAGTCCTAAAATCATACATAGTTTTTCCCTTAAAATCCAAAAAAGCTTGTGCTTAGCCAAATCCCAGTTCAGTAAGAAAGATAAATCAGCAAAACAAAAAACGTCACTGGGAACTGCTGCTGTGCAAATAATTATAAAATATTTATTAAAACACAAGAAATATCAAAGTGAGCGCTTTCGGGCAAAACCCTTCATCAGACAAAGTGCTCTAACAAACCATACATTTTTAAAAAATACATCCACCAATCACTATTCAGTAGAAAGCCCGCCTTTTCCTATAGGTTGACTTGAAACAAAGAATTCATTCTTAAAAACACATTGCTACCAATCTTTACTTAATAAAAAGCACGCCTGCTTTTAAGTGTTGGCTTCAAGGGTACCATATCATTCAGCCCAGGTTTAATATGGGCTGTTAGATCTAAGATCCATTTCGATTCTATAGCTTCTGTTTTCAACCTGATATCACCACCTCTCTTATTAAGAAACACATTAGCAATCACCCTAAACTTAAAACTATGTGTGGGATAATCCTTGACATGATTATATAATGCATTATGCTCATCACAATTCCTGATGGACGAAAGATGTTGCAGAATCCTAACTTTGAGCATATTGTTGGTCTTACCAACGTAGTATCCTGAACATGATGTGCAATCGGCTAGATACACCACATTAGTAGTCCTACAGGTTGCTCTCCCCCTAAGAGGAAAACTCTTCCCTGTGGATGGATGTATAAAAACTGTCTCCCTGTTGACGTAATTACAAGCCTTGCAGCTCCCACAAGGAACGGTGCCCATGGACCTAGGTAGGCACGTGACATCATTATTGCCCCTATCGTGACAGAGTATATCTTTCAGGTTCTTGTTCCTCTTGTAACTAAACTGTGGGACATCCCCTACTATATCATTCAAGCTTCTATCACTTGTAATGATGTTCCAATTCCTCTTAATGATGTCACATACCCCTTTGATGTTACTGCCATAGGTTAACGTCACTCTGGGTTTGGTATCCCTCTTCCTATCTTTGTTCTGGTAGCTATTCTGATTGCTATAGTTACCCTCTAATCTCATGGCGGCATCAAGCCATGGCTTATACTTACCCTGTCTGTTCTCACTACCTCTTACTACTGCTGCTTCCACTAAATCATATCTATACCCCCTATCCTGAAAACATTCTTTCAAATTTACTATCTCTCTCTCAAACTGCTCATCCATTTGACTGACCCTGGAGATCCTACCTACCTGCCCTTCCACTATGTTGGAAAAAGTGAATCTAGGGTGCATGCTGTCAAAGGAGAGCAGTGAGTTTTTCCAACTCTCCTTCCTATATAATCTGGAACTTACGCTAACTTAGTCCTTTCTTTTTGGGAAAAGCAACATGTTTTAAGCAACAGAGATTGGAATCAACATATAGGGGTTTATCTATGATTTGTAGATGATATCTTTATTGCCTGGAAGGGGGGTGAACAAAGGCTGACTTCTTTCATGGAATTTTTGCACTCCACCACGTCCTTCCTGAGATTTGACATTAGGAGCTCATGTGTGGCCCTGGATTTTTTGGATGTTACCATAGAACTCACATCTGAAGGTTTCAGTTCCAGATTATATAGGAAGGAGCGGGCTTTCTACTGAATAGTGATTGGTGGATGTATTTTTTAAAAATGTATGGTTTGTTAGAGCACTTTGTCTGATGAAGGGTTTTGCCCGAAAGCGCTCACTTTGATATTTCTTGTGTTTTAATAAATATTTTATAATTATTTGCACAGCAGCAGTTCCCAGTGACGTTTTTTTGTTTTGCTGATAGTTTTTCCCTTATGAGTCTGTAAGCAATACTGCAGACCTTTAATCTCATCAATTTCTCATTATTGATAATCTCACATAGTAAATTTTTTATAGATAACTTTCTTTGAACCATGTCCAGCACATTCATTTGAAAATGAGAGTACATGCAAATATAGCATTATACTCTAAGACAGGATGAACCAGTGCTTCATACAGCTCGCACAGGATGTCAGCATCTGTTGCTGCAGCATTTGTAACGAAGGACGCTTCTGGAAGGACAGATTGCTACGGACAGTCATCCCTAGGTCCTTCATAGTGCAAACCACAAATATAATCTGTCCATCTGGATTTAAAGAGGTTGTTACTCTAGTATGGCTCAAATTATGTGGCTTTACACCTATTGATGCTAATGCTGAGGTCTTTTTCCCTGACACACACATTATTTTTTAGAGCCATATATTAATTTTAACACAGTCATCAGAAGATGAAATCAGTGTACCCAGTTTGCAGTCATCTGCATATTTAGCAATCCACCCTTTTTCAAAAACTGAAAAAGAAGACATGTAATTAAATAATATCAGCCCCAGTACTGACCCCCTGAGGAACACCAATGGGTATACTTGCTCATAGAAAGGATTGCCTAAAAAATATCACTCAATGTTTCCTCCTTGATAAGTTCACACTCTGTTAGACCATAAATGGCTTAATGCTGCATACACTCAAACTGTTAATTATTCCATTATGCAGCAAGATGTCAAATGCCTTTGTGAGTAAGGGTGTAGCAGACATACTCTTTTCACTATACAGAGTACATTTTTCTGAGTATCACTTAGAAAAAGTGTAACTTATTCAGGACGTGATATGTCTATGACTGTCTAAATTAATATCTTTAACAACAAATACATAAGCTTGCTTACAGAGAGGATTGCTAATCCAGAGGCATTATCTATAATATGTTTAAAGGGAAGAGCTGCAAATGATGCATGCATGTATTGAGTATTTGGGGCATTATTTTATGAGTTATGCACAACTGTAGTGCTAGGTTGGTGGCAGCAGTAAGAGATTGTGAGTACAAAATGGAATTCTCTGATTCCATTTCTGTTTGTCAAGCCCAAATAATTGACAGCAGTTGATAAACTGTGGTCCAGCACCAGGCTCATAGTCTCATAAAAACCTATTAAGCTTATTAAAGCAGACCTACCAGCCAAGAAACCATGTTGATTAATTTCCAACAAAACTGTATATGTTGGGTTCTACTTCTTGACGTCAGTCAGACAATATTTCTAGCAATGTTTGTTCAACTTATTGCATATTTATGAACTATGTCTCCTCACTCAAAGGATCATTAGATATTAATAAGATGTTGAGTATCTATCTATTCAAGGGGTATTCCACATTGGCTCTAAGTCTGCATATTACATATCCAGACAGGTTATCAGATGCCACACTGTATGATCTCTTAAATTTATGTAAGGCCTTGTGTACCATAAGTGTGCTAATAAGTGGATATGAGATGGAATCCAGATCATACTGGTTAACCATCTTGAGAGTGTTAGGTTTTTCTTTTCTTTCCTTTTTGCTGCATGACTGCTGACCATCAAGCCTCCCACTACTGGACTTGAGCCCATTTGTTTTTCCATTGTGGGAAGTGCCCCAAACCACTAAAGCAACAGTTGTACGGAATGGCAGTCATTCAGGCAGCCATGAAGATTGCTTGTGCCCTCTTTGAATAGTCTAGGCCCACACCCTGGGCATTTGGACAAGCTACCTAAAAAACAGTGAGGTCCCACAGTGCCCTTTTCCTATGAGTATATGCTTCACCAGAGATGAGATGGCTATCACCAGATTGTGTCTTGGTGGGCTAATGCCTGCCATCAGGTGCCTATTCAATGTCATCTTTTGTTTGAGGGACTGTGGCAGTATGTGTCCTCCTCCTCCACTCCTACTCCCCATAGGATAGGTATGCTAATCCTTTCCTGTCAGCTTCATCAAGAGCCCAATCAAATGGACTCATGTTACTTGGGCCTTCGTCAGGGCTTTGTCTCCTCTATACCACAAGAGTTTTTTTTTTTTTTAAAGTGTAACTGTATATATATATATATATATATATATATATTTTTTTTTTTTTCCTTTCAAACACCTTTATTAAATTATTACCTTACCTATGACATAGGCAAATTTACATTTATATAAAAGTAATCACACTATAAGAGAACAAACATTTTACTTCACATATATTGCTATATATCATATAATCTAAGCAATATTACATCAAGTATTCAATTCCTGTTTTTTTTTTAACAAGAAACATCTTTATTAAACCATTACTTACTACATAGGGAAATATACAGTTATACAAATGAAAACATACCACACCAACACAATCCTAGTTGCAAGCATTTTACATCAAAAACTATACTGACACACTTCCAGTTGCAAACATTTTACATCACTTATGATCTACCCAATCATTTTCAGTCAAACATTACATAGCTCATTTAAGTCCTGCCGCATTTTAAACCTCATTCCTCTTTTGTATGTATTGTTCCCAAAATTCCCATTTTTTTCCTATGTAGTTTGCTCCTACTCTTTTCTAAATACCTCAATTTCAGTTGTTTTATCTCTATTACTATATTCACTACTTCAAGTATAGTTGGTTTAAAATTTGATTTCCATTTTCTAGTAATTGCTATTTTGGCAGTCACCATTACTAGACATAGCAAGGCCTCGCTATGCGTAGGCAACTCCATTTCTGTATCATAGGTCAGAAAAATCATCTCCCTCATCAGACCAATCTGCCCACCCAGCATCTCCAACAGTGCATCCTGCAGCCAATCCTTAAAGTCTACCAGTTCACCTCACTCCAGAAAATGTGTTCCTAATTATTTCTTTCTTCCGTGTCATACCCCAACATTTGCTGACTGTCTGAGGAAAAATTCTCTGGAGTATACTTGGGGTATAGAAATATCTATGCAAACATTTCCAGGCAAAAATCCTAAATCTTCTAGATTTTGTTGCATGTTTGGGAGACATACATACATATATCCTCCTATTGTTTCTTAGTGAATTGCTTATCCAACCTCTCTTCCCAATTCTTTCTAATCTCCTCTGATTGATTCTTATACTTATCATGCAATATTTTATATGCTCTACTTATTATTCCTTTTTTAATGGCAGCTTCTGTTCTAGATTCTACTAAAAACTCTAGTAGTGCTGGTGTTTCATTTAGGACCCCCCATTTTTTTTCTCTTTGCCTATACTCTGATATCAATCCTCGATAGGGAAGGCAATCTCTAACCTGCAGTCCAAATAAATTCATGGCATCTTCTCCATTCTATCATCTTTCCCTCTCTAGTTATTTGCTCCCAACACCTTGGTTCCTTTGTCAGTTTTCTCCAATAAATTCCAGCCCCATCTTGCCTATTGTCTATATCCCTAATTGCAGTCATCCCTATCAGCAGAATCTCCTTTCTCCAATTCTGTGTTGGCTTAGTTCTTAGAATACTTTCTGCTACTTTATGGATATAATACTCTGTATGATTATTGTTATTCTCCTTAAAGGCCTGCATCCAAAATGAAAGTCTGTCCTTGTTTCTTGAGCTTCCCCCCATTTCATCATCATCCCTTTCCACTTTGAAGTATAGTTTTCTGCTTGTGCTATGTATAGGAGTCTTAACTGTGTATCTCTGAAATACCACTTCATATTGAGTAATCCCAGTCTGCTCTGTTCTACTGGAAGAATCAGCTTATCTCATTTGACTCTTGTTGACTTCCCCTCCCAGATGAAGTCCTTCAGCTCTTTATTAATTGCTATCCACAACTTCTCCTCTGGTTAATAAAAATATGCCTGAGCTGTGTATAAGACTAAATGGACTAAAACATTTTAACTGATTTTATCTTATTATATATGTCCATATAACAAAGCTTCCATTTTCTCAGTTTTTGTATTACTTTTTGTTTAGTCTCTTCCCACATATCCTTAGCTGCCACTCTAGAATCATTTTTAATCCATACTCCTAAATACTTTTTTTATCATGTCCCTATAAATATGGATATTCCTGAACCAATTTGTGTGTGGGTACATAATTTACCGCTATTGCCTTTGTTTTAGCTTCATTCATTTTTTTTATCCTGAAAAACTCTGAAACTGTCTCAAAATGTTCCACAGCACTGTAATGTCTTTTTTTGGTTTTGTCAGATATAAAATAATACTACCTGCTAATAAAGCCAGCTCTTCTTGACCACCATACCAATTATATCCTTGAATTTCTGAGTCCGTTATTCTCTTTGCCAGTGGTTCTAAATATAATGCAAATAATAAAGGGGAAAGAGGACATCCCTGCCTGGTTCCTCTGTTCGAACAGAACTTGGAGAGGAGCTCCCCCCACTTTAATTTTTGCCTCCAATCCCTCATATGTCCTCCTAATTAACCTTATTATTCTGTCAGGGAATACAAGTGCTTCCATTGCCCTGCTCATAAAGTTCCAGTTTACTCTGTCAAATGTTTTCTCTGCATCAAGGCCCACCAACAACAATGGCATTTTCTTACATTCTGCTTCCTTCTGGATCATCAATGTTCTGTTAAAGTTGTCAAATGTTTGTGTCACCTCCACAAAACCACATTTATCAGTTTTGGAATTACTTTTGCCATTCTTTTAGCCGTTATATACATGAATACTTTATAATCATGGTTTAGTATTGAAATGGGCCTATATAAAGCTGAATTAGATGTATCTTTACCCTCTTTAGGTACTACAGCTACGAGCTACCACTGGCTTTCTTCCTGGATGTTGATACTTCTCTTAAAATGCTGTTAATCAAAACCTTCCAAATTTTTATCAATGTTTTTCCTCCTAACTTCCAAACTTCCACAGGAACACCATCTATTCCTGGGGACCTACCTGTAGATTGATTATTTATCACATTTTTTATCTCATCTCATCCTGTCCTGTTAGTAATTGAGCCTCCTCTGCCTCTAATCTTGGCATAATTAATTCTTCCATCAACATTTCCATTTGTATCTTTTCTTGATTTTCATATTTCTTTGCTTTATAAAGGCTTTCATAGAATTTCCAAAATATTTCTAATACCACTACAGGACTTCATTTACCTTCTTGTTTCAGGCTCCCTAAGTTTGGAGACAACCCTTTCTACTTTCTGTTGCCTAAGTCATTGTGCTAAAAGTTTTTGTGCTCTAGAGTTATCAAAAACAGTTACTTAATAGCAACCTTTCTAAACTTGTGCATATTATCGAGCTAATCCCTTACTTTCTGTCTAGCACTCTGTAATTGATCCTCTCCTTGTTCTGTGAGTTTCCCCCTATTCTGCAATATTTTAACATTTGTCAGTCCCTCTAAATAATTCTTATTACTTGTTAACCATAGCTCCTTTTCTTTTATTTCCACCCTATTTTTAAACTCCACCTTAATTTTATCCCACTCCTTAGCAATATTTTCAGAAGAAATTTCTATCCTCTCTAACAGCTCCTGAATAATCTCCACTACCCATTCCTTAAATTCCTCTCTTTTCAACAGATAGGTGGGAAACCGCCAGTGTCTCGTTTTTATTTTATTACCTTGTGCTTTTATTTTAGCTATTATTAGTGCATGATCTTAAATAGTTATTGGGTGAGTATCAAGACCATCAATTAAATGCACATGTTCCTGTGAAATGTAAATTCTGTCTAGTGTGACCCAGTTTTTATATCTTGGGGAATAATATGTAAATTCACTCTGAACTCTTATTACTGAATTCATGTCTTCCATGCCAAATAATTTCACAAACTTCTCCAAATATCTACCCTACTTTGTTATATTCTCTCTTCTGTCCCCCCAGCCATCTTCACTGCTGCAAATCAAATGCCAGTCCCCACTTATAATTAATATTCCTTGCTGAAAACTGATTATTTCTCCCAGAATTTTCTTAAGCTCCATTATAGCAGTTTTAGGTGGAATGTAAATACATGCTATTGTAATCCTCCTCCCTTGCGAGTAGCTCCTTAGCACTACAAATCTGCCATTATTATCTTTTTTATCTTCTATCACTATTGGAGGTTCTCTTGCAATTAATATAAGTAGTCCTCTTTTCCATTATCGCAGGTATCCTGCTAAATAACCATCCTAAAAACCTTTCTTTATCAAATGCACATGTTCATTTCTTTCTAAGTGTGTCTCGTGTAACATAGCTATTTGCACTCTACATTTTTAATATAGTTCACTACTCCTTTTTTGCATTAATCTCTGAGGCCATTTACATTTAAAGATATTACAGAAAGGATTGTTGCATTAAAAAATTATTATTTCCACCTTTTATGTATAACACCTTTTTTGTTTAAATGACTAGTTCCAGCTTTTGTGTTACATTTCATGTATACGCTGTTTGGCAGGTTGAACTTTTATAAAGTTGTTTTTTCTTCCATATCCATTTGAGCCTATGTCATATCTTATAAAACTTTTTGTTTTATGGAAAGCCCTCAAACAAAAAACAAACACACCCTCAATACCCCCTAAAACCTATTAACTTAATACTAACAAACAAA
>NC_056725.1:1157860708-1157878208 GCF_019279795.1 Protopterus annectens | reverse complement strand
TATTCTAAACACCTTTTTGGTAATCCCAAAATTCAAAATCCTAACACTTCAACAGCTGCTTCCTATACTAGGTAAAGATGCCTGGTTGGCAACCTTAGACTTAAAGGAAGCTTACCTGCACATTATAACAAGGGAATCTTGCAGGAAATACCTATGCTTCAGGGCAGGCTCCAGGCACTATCAGTTCTCTGCACTTCCCTTTGGCTTATCTACTGTGTCCAGGGTATTCACAAAGTGTCTAGCTCTAGCCAATGCATTTTTCAGGCAGAGAAAAATTCAAATATACCTATACTTAGATGATTGATTCAGGCAGAAAGCCAGGACTTGCTGTTAAAACATCTGGCATTCATAAATAAACTTCTTACCTCTCTGGGGTACACCATAAACAAAAAGAAATCTCACCTAGTACCCTGCCAACAGATTGTATTCCTGGGAGCAAGCTTGAACACAACTTCCCAGATGGCTTTCCTCACTCCAGAGAAACAAGTTTATTTGACAACCTACTTCAAACTATTGGCCACAAAGACCCAGCTCTCTGCAAGGAAAATTCTGCAAGCGATGGGGTTCATGGCCTCTTGCATTCTACTAATTCCATATGCAAGACTGCATATGAGGAAACTACAATGGTATCTAAAAAGCCTATGGTGTCAACATTCTCAGGACCTGGAATCAATGATTCCTATCATTCCTTGTATAAAGACAGAGTTCCTTTGGTGGGCAGAGGCCTGCTACCACAACAAGGGGCTTCCTTTCACTCTACCCCCTGCCGCCCAAACCCTAACAACATATGCATCAGACTATGTATGAGGGGCTCACTTGGCAGGGCAGTGCATTCAGGGCAAATGGAACCCGAGACAGATGTACCTGCATATCAACCAAAAAGAAATGTTAGCTGTACAGAATTCCCTGACAGCCTTCAAAGACCGCATTCTTCCAGGACAATTATAGGTAAAGACAGACAACACCACAGTTATGTGTTACATAAACAAGCAGGGGGGGACCCACTCGTACCCTCTCTGCAGACTAGCCATGGCTCTGTGGAACACAGCTTTGAGCTACCAAGTGCACCTGCAAGCTCAATTCCTTCCAGGCAAGCTAAATTCACTGGCAGATGACCTGAGCAGAAATCTCATGGACCCACGTGAATGGAAACTGGAACCAAAAATATTCAAACTCTTGAGGAACAAATTGGGGACTCCAGAGGTAGACCTGTTTGCCCCCCCTCAGAACTACTAAATGGACAAATTCTGCACAAGGACTTCCCACAGTCAAGCCTGGAATGTGGATGCCCTGTCCTTTACCTGGGAAAGTCTCTCAGGTTATGTCTTTCCCCCTTTGCCTCTCCTCTCAAAGGTTCTGCAAAAAATCAAACGGGACAAGCCAAGGACAGTACTGATTGCACCAGACTGGCCATGCCAGCACTGGTACCCCCTCTTGTTTAGTATGACACTACTGGAACCATGGCACCTGCCTCAGCCCCCTTCCCTGCTGTCCCAGCAGAAGGGCCAGATTCTGCACCCTCAACTTCCAACCCTGAACCTTGCAGCCTGGCTAATTCCTTGAGCTCTCCAATAGCATCCCTCAGTAAGCAGGTGCTAGATGTCATTCTGGAGGCAAGGATGCCTAGTACTAGAAAATCCTATGCTGGAAAGTGGAAAAGATACTGTTTCTGGAGCCAGAGGCAGGGGATGAGCCAAATGGTGGCCAGCTTACCTCATATTCTTCAGTACTTAACAGAAATGCTCCACAAGGGCCTATCCTTCTCGTCAATTAAAATTCATGCCTCTGCCATTTCAACACATTATAATACTGAGCCACCCCTCTTTTTTCACCCCCTGCTAAAGCAATTCCTTAGAGGGGCCAAAAATTTAAGACCCCCCCCAGGAGAACCCCTACTCCAGCCTGGGACCTTAACTTTGTATTGGAAAAGCTCATTCTCCCTCCCTTTGAGCCAGCTGCAACTGCATAGTTGAGATTCCTTTCTTGGAAAACAGCCTTCCTTCTAGCCATCACTTCAGCAAGAAGAGAGTCTGAATTACAGGCCCTCAAGGCAGTGGAGCCCTTCATTATCTTCCATGCAGACAGGGTTTCCCTCAGGACTAATCCTTCCTTTATGCCCAAGGTGGTGTCTAGTGTGGCCCTAAATCAGTCCATTCATTTGCCTACTTTTTTCCCTAATCCACAAAACAAAGGCGAACGAATACTGCACTCTCTGGACGTGTACAGACAACTTAAATTTTATTTGGACTGGACTAAGCCTCTCAGAAAATCTGAACAGCTGCTAGTTGGCTTTGCTGCAGGGGCAGAGGGGAAGGCCATTTCAAAGCAAACCATTTATAAATGGATAGCTCATTGCATTCATTTCTGCTATAAGCACCATGGAAAACCTACCCCACAGGGGATAAGATCACATTCCAGCAGGGCTGCATCTACCTCTACAGCCTTTCTCAGATGAGTCCCTACCAGGGACATCCTAGAAGCTACTACCTGGAGCTCTGTACATACCTTTACCAAGCATTATCATATGCCTATTTTTTCTAAATCCAGAGCTTGTTTTGCCACTGCAGTCTTGCAGGGCTTAATAGCTGGCCCTAATGCTCTCTAACTTCCTTCTCCCTTCCTTAGCTTTGGGAATCAACCCAAATGTGATGACTGCAACAGTGAAATATGAAGAACATAGTACAGTTGTGTACACTTACCATAAATGTAGATGTTCAAGTGTATTTGCTGTTGCAGTCCTGGTTACCCTCCCTCCAGCCCCCTGACTTCTCTTGGCTCTACCTTTCCTTCTTGTTTGGTATATTTAAGCTTTCTGGTGTATTTGCTTTTTGATGGAGGTGCACCATAACATATAATTGCTTCCCATTGTGGGGGCAATTGACATCTGGGGCAAGAAAAACTGATGTAATGGCATCAGCTGCATGTTTTATACCCCTGATGACCTGACGTCATGGAAGAAGAGACAGCATCCAATGCAGGAATCCAAGACTCTGGTATTCAGGCTGGCTGAGGGCTACCTGCAGGCAGATAACCCAAATGTGATGTCTGCAACAGTGAATACACTTGAACGTCTACATTTATGGTAAGTGTACACAACTGTACTTTCTTTTTCTGTCCTAAAACTCCAGAGCTAGCTTTACCATGTGTATATACATATAGAAGATGATGCAATATTTAATATAGTGGTTGTATAGCTTTAAATGCTAATGACTTAATCACAGGAAGTTGCATATCAGGTGACTTCATGTTGTACATTAAATAGAGAGCTCACGCAAATTAAAGACCTCATGAAAGCTCACCTAGTGTGTCCCTTTTTGTTTACTGAGCCTCCTGACAAGCACAGGCATCACAGAGAAGTCAGCACTGTGGACTCCTGCCTTCCCATATATCCTTTCTATATACCCTAAATGTCCCAGCATCACTAAATTTATCAAACACATTTTTGTTCTTGAGGGGGGGCCTCTTAAAAACTTTCCTTAACATTACACTATTCTGTATTTCCACCAACTGTTCATATTGCTTCCTTATTACTTCTTTTTGAATTGTATTCCTACAGTGGTTACTTTTGTCATAATCTTATAAACCTCCACTAACTTTGCTTCCTTCCAAATTCCCTTGATTTTTTTCTTTAACTTATCATCAACCTTACTTATTTCAGCTGCAATTTTATCTTTTCTACCAGCTCTGTAATCCTTATAATGTTCCTTGTTATAGAAGGTATTAGCATCTACATATGATATGACTAAAGGTACCCTTGCCTTTATATACTCATCCCTAGGTTTACTCAATACATTTCATTCTACTGCATTCTTTAACCTTCCATTAGAGTCTACTGAAAGCTGACATAGGTTCATAGGTTCATAGGCTGGTACTAGGCTATCAGCCCTAGGGCCTATACAAGCCTAGCCATAACAATTCCCTGGCTATTTCTTCCCACATTATTTACTTTCCTGGACCCTTGTCTAGCAGGGCGACTGATGTGATCCCTGGGGTGAATTTCCTTTCTCCCATCCAATCGTCAAGGTTCCTCTTGAAGAGGTCCAAAGAGGCACTCTGCTTGACATGTATGGGCAATCTATTCCAGAGTCTGGGGAGTCTCTGGGTCAGGAACCTATCCCTCCAGCATGTTTTGTTTATTGTGATGACAAGGTTTAGATCCCTGGAGCATGTAGCTCTGAGGGATTGGGATTTCTTTAAGTGTAGCATGTCCAACAGCTCTGGGTTTGACATGGCCTTGTATGTTAAGCAGAGATCGCCTCTGAGTAGGCGATATGCGACAGAGTATAGCTGGAGTTTTTAAGGCGGTCAGCGTAGGGCATCTGCTTTAGGCCTGTGATTCTTTTAGTGAGGTATTTCTGAGGCCTTTCCAGTTGTTGCAGATGTCTTGAGAGGTACATACCAAATGGGGCGTTGTATTCTATAATGGGTCTAATGAGGGATGAGTACAGTGGGACAATGACCTCCTTTTTTCTGGATGAAAAGCCCTTCGTGATGAGATGTGCCACATAGAAGGATTTCCTGACTGTTGTGGTGATGTGGTTATCGAAGGTGAGACCACTGTCCACCTGTGTCCCTAAGTCTCTTATCACACTTTCTGTGTTTAGTGTACTGCCACCTATATGGTAATTCATGGATACATGTTTTTTCCCAAAGGGATAACAATACATTTCTTGGCATTGAGCTTGAGCCCATGACTCTGGCACCAAGCATCTGTTTCTGTAAGGCCCTTTTGTAGAGTATCCACATCATTTGGGGATTCAATAATGGCTCCCAGTTTGCAGTCATCTGCATACTTTGTTAGCCAGAGTCCCTTAGTGTTGACCTGTACTTCAGAGAAGTAGATGCCAAACAAGAGCGGCCCCAGGACTGAACCCTGAGGTACTCCACTTTTCACTTGTCTGGAGCTGGATTTGGAGTCGGCTACTTTTACAGTGTGGGTTCTATCAGTAAGCCATTTAGCAACCCATTGGGTGACATAGGGATTAATGCCCAACTTAGTAAGTTTATCTATGATTCCAGAGTGGGGGATGGTGTCAAAGGCCTTGGCAAGGTCTAGATAGGCTGTGTGGACCACCTTACCCTTGTCCATGGGTCTGGAGACTGATTCAAAGAAGTCAATCAGGTTCAGGAGACAAGATCGGCCCTTCACAAACCCAAACTGGGTGGGGTCCAGTGTTTGAAGGTTGCCAATGTCTTTGTTTATAAGTTCCATGATAATACGCTCCATGGCCTTGCAGATAAGGCTTGTCAGACTGATGGGACGGTAGTTTCCGGGATCCAAGGTGGATCCCCCCTTGTGGATTGGGATAACTGTAGCTCTGCGCCACTCAGTGGGCATGAAACCTGAGGTGAGGTTTTATATATATATATATATATATATATATATATATATATGACATTATTCCAGACCTCCATGTAATATTTTCTATATCTGTCTATTCTCATTGTTACTGAATGCTTTAGATATATGACATACAACTATTCTAGCTTCCTCTTCTCCACACAAAATACCACGCACCAGTTCTTTTATTATGATAAACATTTCCTTTCCTCCCTTTTATCCCATAAACTCCATTGATCCATGTGTGTTCTAATATGTTCTCAAATCTTTTTTATTCCATAATTTATTTACTGATTTTATTATTCTTTTGTAATCAGGTAAGTGAGCTGATCTACTGAACCTTTTCAGTCATGACCTGAATACCTGAAGGTGCAATATATGACATACAACCATTCTAGCTTCCTCTTCTCCACACAAAATAGGGAAACACTTCTTCATCGAAAGTGACATCATTGAAATGTTATTGTTGGCCAACACCGCGTCCCTGCTATGAAGATTTACAATAACAGAAATAGATACAAAGATATACATGAAAAGATGCACATATTTTATGTCAAACAAATACAGACATATAAGCAGGTGAAGGGGACCATATTAATGAATGTGTCTATATTATTAGCTCAAAAGCTAATTCTGTCGAATGCAAGTCTAGCGACACATAAATGTCGAACAACAGGAATGTCGAGCATGACTTCAATCAAAAAGAAGTACATTGAAATGTTTTAGTTGGCCTGAGCTATTGCCGAAAGCGCACAATATTGAATGTTTAAATGGAAATCTCCATAAGGGGAGATTTCTGTTTACTTCAATGTTGTGTGATCTCGGAGTTGGTATATTTAAGTAGCGGGGGTGGGGGGTGCAGGGGGGCTTGCCCCCCTGCGTAAACGCTTTTGTGTGGTTTTTTTTTGTTTAATAATTTTTTTATTAGGGTTGTATGTTTTGTGCAATAATTGTGGAACAGCAGATGAGGACGTTTTCATAAGTTTAGTAATGAGCTGTTGTTAGTGTTGTTACTTCATAGCAGGGACGCGGTGTTGGCCAACAATAACATTTCAATGATGTCACTTTCGATGAAGAAGTGTTTCCCTAAAGATACCGTTCGCTGGATATGTGTTGATGGATTTGCATTTTACAGAATTAGCTTTCGAGCTAATAATATAGATCCGAATGAATAATGCAAATAAAATGCATGTTTATAAAAAGTATATTTAGTGCTCAAAACAAAGTTTCTAACTACAGATTTATAACCCCTGGACTGTAATAACCAACTGTAGAAGCTAAGGACTCAAATAAAGAACCTAACTGTGGTATACTCAAGAAGCATCTTATTGACTTAGCCTGGGTTCTCAAAGCATCTGCATTTAGATTTGTTAACCACAGTGCAGTTTTGAAGGCCTACAGAGCTGGCTATTTCTCACTTCTTAGGTCCATAGGTAGTTACTAGGCATGTGAACCAGTAACCCATTGACGAGCCTAGCCCAGTTGTACCAGAACACCTGCTCAAGGTCACACAGATGAATGAAGACTGTGGGAATCAGAAGCTATACCACAGGAAGCAGCTTGTCAACAGCTCAGTATGCAGTGAAAATGTAAAAATATGGTCAAGAGTTAGCCCTAGATACTTTGAACAAGTCACATTAGGAATAAGGTGACAATTAGAGTAAAAAAAGAAAAAAGTGACAGAGTCATTTAGTAAGAGACACATACTGGTGTCAAGTTTTTTTAGGGGGTAGTGAAAAGCTTCACACTGATTTTCCTATAGTATTAGTAGTTTGTTATATGGAACAATGTAGAGAAGCCAGTCAATTTTCTCTGAAGGACTGATGAGAGAGTCAGAGTCCGCTCAAGCCAAGCTTGAGCCTGGGTTTAAGCTCGGCTTGGGCTTGTCATTCACCATTTTAAACAGCCAAGAACAAGCTGAGCAGCAATTTTGATTTTTTTTTTTTAAATTAACTCCTAACTGATGTTTCAGATTGGAACTGTAGGCGGTGTGTGGTTTCTATTAAGTCAGGTCTGTGCATCTGAAGCACTGTGTTAAACTTGAATTCCAGTGAGGGTAGTACCACAGTGCTGAAAAGGAAGAGGCTTTAAGCATTTTATGCAAGAAAGGTGGATTATTTAAGACATTGTAACTGGGCATTTTTTATAAAAAGGCTTGCAGTCATTTTCAGGATGAGCGATGCATATTTCATTCACTCCAGAGTGCTTGTATGCTTCCATGGAGGGAGAGGAGCCTGTTTTGATGAAAGAAAGAGAGAAATCATGAAAACACTACACTAAGGAAAGAGTGAGCAAGATTCTTTTGTGTTTCTTTGTGTTTATTGAGGTAAGCCCCTGTCTCTCAACTGTACCTAATTTATGTACTTTATTGCTGATTGTGGAGGGTAGCAAATGGAAGCTATGGGTAAACCAGGTATGTAATACTTTATTTTTTAGGAACACAGACAGTGATTATTACAAGCGGTGATTTATCTAAAAGGGCAGTATGTGGACAAAAGTGAATGGCAGTCATAGTAACTAGTAAAATTATTTTTTTGTGGTATTGTGGCGGTGGAGAATAAAGTATAGTGTGTGACAGCTAGAAATTAAAAAACATTTTATAGTTATCTCATTTTCATTATAACCTAATACCAGTAGAGTCCATAAAATGCCTTCGTTGAAGGTTGGGCTTTGAGCTGGCACCTCGGCACCGTAAAAATCGACTGCCAATCATTAGCGAACCAGAGTTCCACTGTGGCGACCCCTAACCGGGAAAAGCCGAAAGAAAAACAACAACAATCAGTAGAGTCCATAAAGGTGGTTTTCTTTTGGAGATTTGAAGGACGGGGTAGAAGGTAGTTATGTGTTTTAATTAATTAGAAGCCAGCACATATGTCTGTGACCAGCAAGTATAAATTTACTACTGATGCAAACATGCCTAAATGTGCACTGAAAGAGGCTGTCTTATTTGGGTGGGGCAGTTGTGTTCAAGAAGAGGGTGATAGAGTAAAGGACTCCTTGATATACTGATTACTAGAATAAACGACTCCTTGATATGATTGATTACTGTATGTGGGGGGTTAAGTAGATGTGTCTAAGAGCAGCATGTTGAAATTACTGTGTTATTATTGTTGTTTCATTTTTCTTTCACTTTCTTCACCATCAGGCATGAGAGATATGCACAGAAGGTGGGGATCTTTTTGGGGAAGGGATGTGGGGGAATCTTATACATGAAAGCACAAGGTCATTGTGTGATAGCTGCTGGCTGTTGTTGGGGGCAGTGTATGTGTTTATCAACCACAAACTGAATTACTAAAATGTTACTGTGGGTCTTACATTTTTTTCATTCTTTTCAAAGTGTGGAATTAGTGTACAGAATGGGGCTATCATTTTTGGGGGCATGTGATACATGAGAGCAAAGGGAAATTATTGTTGATATGATTTGTTCTAGGGGCACTATCTGTCAAAGAGCAAAGTGGCCATTATTGTTATATTTTGTAAAAACTTCACAGTCAAAGGTGGTGTACCTTCTCAGAAGGGGTACATTCCACTGGAAAAGTGTGTTTATTATGTACCCAAATATGTTATTAATAGTATTACATTTATTTATTTATTTTTACTGTGGTTTGCCTTAAGGGGACTGAGATTTTGGTTCTTTCATCAAGCTAATGAAATGCATTTCACAAGACTTTTGTTATCCCAGTTTGCTACTGTTTTTACTTTGGGACTGTTTGACCATGTCTTACAAGGCTTGGTGAAACTAACATGCAGAAAATCATTAACATAGAAGAAAACAGACAAGGTAAAATTTCTGTTACTTTATACAGTATAGTGTACTTGATATGTTGTGTTTATTGTAACTTTTTTCTCTTTTTTCTTTGTCAGCAGACCTACAGCTACGGTACAGAGAAGGGGTGATTGGACACAAGCTGTTAGGAAGTGTGATCTGTATAATTTCACTATTTGTTCATTTGAGTGAATGCTGGCTATAGCAATGTTTGCCTGGCTGTAAGTGTAATTCTTTTTCTTAAATAATCTACTCTGGACTTCCATACTTAGTATTTTTTATCAAGAAATATCTTTATTAAATTATCACTTATGAGACAGGCAATCATACATTTATATAAATGAAAACAAACCATATTGGCATATTTTTAGTTGAAAACATTATACATCACTTATAATCTTTCCACTCATTGTCAGTCAAACATTGCAGCAGTCATTCAGTTCCTGTCTTTCCTTAAACATCATTTATTCTCTAAAACATTATTTTACATGTATTGTTCCCACAATTCCCATTTGTTCTACGAAATTTGCTCCTACCCCCTTTTTTTAAGATCCCACTTCCAGTTGTTTTTTCTCTGTTAATATATTCACTACTTTTAGAACATTTGGTTTAGACTTTGATTTTCATATTCTAGTCATTGCTTTTTTGGCAGCCACCAGAATTAAACTCAGTAAGGCCTTACTTATTATGTTTAGGGAATTCTGATTCTTTATCACAACATAAAAAATGATTTCATTATTTACACTAATTTGCTTACTCAGTATTTCTGATAGAGTAGGCTGCAGGGAATGTTTAAAGTCTGCCAATTTATTACACCCCCCCCCCAAATATGTTTCCAGTTGCCTCTTTCTTCCCTATCACACCTCCAACATTTGTAATCTACTTGAGGAAATATTATTTGGAGTCTGGATGGGTATAAAATACCTATGCAATCACTTCCAAGCAAAGATCTTAAATCTTCTAGACTGTGTTGCATATTTGTGAGCCATACATATATCCCACCATTTTTTGTGAATTGCTTATCCAGTCTCTCTTCCCAATCCTTTCTAACCCCCTCTGATTGATTCCTATAATTATCATACAATAGTTTATATGCTCTACTAATTATCCCATTTTTAAAAGCAGCTTTATTTCTAGATTCTACAAAAAAAACTCTACCAGTGCTGGTCTTTTGCTTTGGATCCATCTTTTTCTTTCTGTTTGCCTATAATCTGATATCAATCCTTGATAGGGAAGGCAATATTTACCCTATGGTCCAAATTAATGTATTTATTTATTTGTTTGTTTTTGTTGACCGGGAAAAGTCAGACTGGGAAGAAAACATTTTTAATGGAGGCCCAGGGAGAAAAACTCCACATTTAAGTTACACAAGATTCACATTTATAATTGCAGGGTAGAACATCTGTTCAGCTTACTTACATGATTTTTAAATATTTCTTACATGAACGTAACAATTTGACATAAAAAAATAAAACAGAAATTAGAATATGTTGTCTAATTATTGAATAGAAAAATAAAATGCAGTAATAGTTAATGTATTTATAGCATGATGGCTGCAGGGAAAAGATCAAACTGAGGTGTTTTTGAGGTTAGTAATAATTTAGGGACAGACAAGTAGTAGTGTAGCTTATAACTGATGATAAAAGAAATATGAAATGAAAAGCTACAGAAATGAGCAGTAGGACAAATGGACAGAGGAGGAATTGCAGTTACTGATGGGGTGTGAGAGATAGAGGAAGAATACGAGTTTAGGAAATTAATGCAGTATGAGGAGGAGCAATAAGGTACAAAAAATTGGAAAGCAAATTGGCTGTAACAGAAGAGAAAAGTAATTTGAGAAAAGCTAGCCAGGTGAGAAAAAAGAACAGAGTCATCATTGGTATAGGTGCTGTTTAAGAAAGTTTTGAAACTATTTAAGTTTTCTGTTTTAATTCTGTGGGGATTTCATTCCTGAGTTTTGACATATAATGGGAGTAGAGAGAGTCTCCAGCAGAGCTGAATGCCTTACTGATACATACTAAGAGTTTATTCCTAGAACGAAAATCTCTAGTGGGTGAATAGTACAGAGTATTTTGTAATGATGGACATTTATCTGGAGAGTACAATAGGATGTGGGCAGTGATTAGCTGTGAGTATGTCAGCTGCTTTGGGAGTTCAAGCCAGTTTAATTGTTTTAATGCAAAGCAGTGGTGTGTTGGTTTGTTGCAAATTTAGCTGGTTTGTAATAAGAGGATGCTAGTTTAGTTTTATATGTAGTGTTGATATTTGTACGAATAGGGAAGCATACAGTAGAGAAGGAATGAGGTATGCTGCTGCTAAGATAATCCTCGATTGATCTGTCACAGAGGAAGTTGAGTTTTTGGTTTGTTTTCTTGATGGAATGAATTATGTGGTATCAGATTTGAGGCATTCTATTATTACTCCAAGTAGTTTAGTTTGGCTTATGGTTTCTATTTCTGTTACTACTTCAGGTAATATGAAATGTGTGTTTCTAGTTAGGGTGTTGTTTTGAAGCACATAGCATAAGCTTAGTCTTTTGGCATTAAGCAGCAAGTTAACATTTTTTAGTCATATTTAAATGTCAGTGAAAGATTTTTGAGTGATTTGCTGTAATTTTGTTATATATGGGGCAGAACTGACAAGGGCTGAATTGTCAGCATTTTTACAAGAGTGGCCATTGTTATAGTGGAATGTTTATTTATGAAAATATTAAATTGTAGGGAGCCGGGTATTGACCCTTGGGGAACACCAACAAAGACTGGGCGGAATTTTGAAAGGTTTTGTTGCCTGCTGACTACTGCCAAAAAACTGTGAAACCAGGAGAGGGAGGGGCAACTGAGACCTAGAGTTTCATGTTCAGTATAGAGGTTTTGGTGGGATACTGTGTCAAATGCTTTGGAAAGGTCAAGGAAAAGTAAAAAAAAAAAAAACAATGTTGTCCTCATTTCTGTATTGGTTTACTATGTTGGCAAAGTTGAGGAGGGCAGTAACAGTATTGTGGTTGGGCCTGAAACTGTGTTGGGTGGTGGACAGGAGGTTTTGTTTGGCTATATGTTTCATGATCTGAGTATGAGAACATTTCTCAAGGATTTTAGAGATGGCTGATAGGACAGCAATGGGTCTATAGCTTGTTAACTCTGCTTAAGTACCTTTTTTGTGAAGGGATATAATAATGGATTTTTCCAGATAGATGGAACATAGTTTTCGGTTAAACCACAGAATGGAAGAAACCAGTGCCTCAAAAAAAATGTGACCAAACAGAAAATAGAAGCACTAGGAGCCACGAGCCACAGGAACAGACTTTATTAAATCCAAGCACTAAAATCCACAAAGAAACGCTGAACTACTTCTCCGCGTTTTTCGTCACAAATGTAACTTCATCAGCATACTATATATATTCAAACTGTTATTTTATATAATCTTGTGACATAATCTAGCCAACCAGTGCATCCGTTTAATTACATCAAATACTTTCAGAGTAATTTGGATGATTAATTTCATATATACAACCGTTTGAATGTCTCCATATGTATAAAACTTACAATGTAATAATTAATCCATATTATCTAAAACATCTTATTTAAATCAATGCTTTAAAAGCAATATTTTTTTAAAAACCCTTTTTTAAAGAAAATGTTATCACACTAAATTAGTATCGGCTCATTTACTTATTTAAAGAAGCCACGCCTAGCTTCGTTTAAAACTAGTAACAAGTTCAGGGACTCAGTGAATGAAAATAGCTAGATGGCAAATTAACATTATTACCATCTTGTTTAAACCAATGTTTTAATGTTTTGAAAACATTAGTTTGAAATCCACTACTAGAGGGATGTATAAACACCATATTTATATCGGATCATTTAGTTGATTAAAAAGCTTCACTAAGCTTCATTTAAAAAATAAGACCAAAATCAGGGACGCAGTAAGAGAGATAGCTGAATAGCTAAATTGCACCATCTAGTGGCGTTTTATACAAATTACATGCTTTTCTAATAGGATCGTAAAACTATATTATTATAAAATTATTCATACTATAAATGCATCTACTTCCTCTAAACACATATTTATTCCATAATTTGTACATAAATATATTAAAAACCTTAAGAAATATGTATATAAATTAATTATACAATATTGTTAATGGAAAACCTAGTTCATAGGTTCATAGGTTCATACTAGGCTATCTGCCCTAGGGCATTTATAAGCCTAGCCAGAGTGTGTTTGGCTTTCGCCACCCATTTTAAATTAATTTTGCTATGCCTTTTTTTGAGGTTAGTATACTGTGCCTCTGTCTAACAGTGACACAGAAATGATAGCCAGGGTAAACCTACGATCTCCCATCCACTCATCAAGATTCCACTTGAAGAGAGTCAATGTGGGACTCTGCCTAACCTGGACTGGTATTTTATTCCAGAGTGAAGGGAGCCTCTGGGTTATGAATCTGTCCCTCCAGCATGTCCTATTTATTTCAGTGCTGAGGTTCAAGTCTCTCGAGCGCGTAGCTCGACGGGATTTGGATTTTCTGAGGTGCAGCATGTCCATTAATTCCGGGTTGGACATGGCTTTATACGTCAGGCACAGATCGACTCTGAGCAGGCGGTATGCCACTGAGTAGAGCTGGAGTTTCTTTAACTATTCTAAATTTCATAGGGAATCATAAAAACGATATAAATACATTATAAATAGTACATTTCAAAAATTATTAATTAAAATTTTTTTATATAAATCTAAAACCAAATATACTAACATAAATAAATATATAAATGTATATAAAGGACCCCATCAAATACTATTGGTGTAAATAATATATATTTCTATTAATTAATAAAGCTACTTCTGTAAACAAATTTAGGACCAACCTACATGTTACCACTCATCTCCACTGTGTTTCTCTAAAGGCAAATATAAATTCTTAAAACTTTTAAAATATATCCAATAGTATGTTTTAAAAAAAATAAATAAGTATATATTATAGTCAATACTATATAAAATCTATTCACAATCTAGCTGCTCTTAATTTTAATATAGGAACCATAGAGACGTGTTCATTTAATCCTGTTTTTTTGTTAGCTTCTAATACTAGCTGCCAATATAATTCTCTAACTTCAATTCTATTTTCCCAATCGCCTCCTCTAATTTCTTGTGGAATAACATCTAATACAAGAAACAGGAGCATAGCTTGATTACAGTCTATTGTATGCTTATATAGTGCATTATTAATATCTTTTTTACTAATGTCATATATATGCTCATATATTCGTCTTTAAATGCCCTTTTAGTTTTCCCTACATAAAAGGAATTACATATTTGGCATTCTGATAAATAGACTAATCCTTTCGTATCACAATTGGCATAAGTATTACTACTAAGTAATCTCTTTCTAGCCTTAAGATAATAATTATCTTTATTAAGTATATATTTGCATTGTTTGCACCTACCGCATTTAAAAGTGCCTTTTTTCCTATGACTAATTATCTTATCTCTAGACTTTTTTTCTATTAATTTTTTAATATTCCTGTCTCTTCTATAACTAAATGTGATGGGTTGTTTAAATATTGTAGTCAAGTCTGAGAATTCAGCGAACATTTCCCAATTTTTATTCACTATTTGTTTAATAAGAGCAGATTCATAATTATAATTCATAGGTTCATAGGTTAGTACTAAGCTAACTGCCCTTGCAAGCCATTTTAAGCCTAGCCAATTATCCCTTGTGAGACTCAAACCCTGCACCTTGTGTTTGTAAGGCAAACACCTTAACCATTAGGCCACCCTCCCAACCCCCCTCATAATATAGGCACCATTGTATTTCCCTTTATTATTTTCTGATTTACCATTTACTTTAATATTATTTAAAATTTGTATATTTGTTTGAGGCCCCTTTCCTAACAGGGTACTAAAATCTCTTTCCCTTCTTATTTTTACCTTGTCCATGACTTCTTCTATTAAGTTAATAGGATATTTTCTCTCTACAAACATTCCTTTTAATTTATTACATTCATCCTCAAATATTTTTTGAATGGTAGTCATTCTTGACACTCATATAAATTGTCCCTTAACAAGGTTTCTTTTTTGCTTATATGGATGGGAACTAGTATAATATAAATAAGAATTAGAAAATGTTTCCTTTCTAAATATTTTGGACTCAAATTTGTTTTCTTGCTGATTTTTATATATCGTTATATCTAAATAGTCTAATTTATCTTTATTAATTTTATAGGTAAATTTTAGAAAGTCTGTAGTATTATTGATAAATTTCATACATTCTTCTATTTTTTTCCTCTGATTCTAGCCAAAACAAAAACACAGATCATCTAGATATCGCTTATAAAAGTTTTAATGTGTGATATATGGGGATCCACTAAGATATTTTTTTCCCATATATTTAATACTATATTTGTGAATCTGGGGGGCACAACAGGCCCCCATAGCAACTCTTTTTATCTGTCAGAAGAATTCTCCTTCAAATACTAAAAAGTTATATAGCAATACTAATTCTAAAATTTCCATAATGACTCTCAATTCCTTCCAATTAAATTTTTTCGTGTCTAATAAGGCTTCTAGGAACCAATCCATTCCTATTTGATGTGGCATAACTGAAAATAAGTCTATTATATCCACTGTAAGGAAAATAATGTCATTTTTGTACAACTGCTTATTTACACTTTTTAGTAAGTCCCATGAATCTTTGAGGTAACCTCCTTTATCCATTCCTACATCTTTAATTTTTTCATCTACAAATGTAGCTAGTGGATATGTTTTGGATCCACTAGCTGAAACTATAGGTCTGATAGGTGGGTTATTCACATCTTTGTGTACTTTCATAGTACCAACAATAACTGGTATTAGTGGTTTCTCCACAAATAAATATTCAAACTCCTGCTTATTAATTAGACCATCCCTCAAAAGTTAATTCAGGGCTAAATCTATTTTGGTATAAGCAATATTAATTTCATTAATGGATACTTCTTCATACCTGTCTTCATTTCTTAGTAATTCTTCCATTTTAGTATTGTATGTAATATTGTCCATTATAACTATTCCCCCTCCCTTACCAGGCCTAGAAATCCTAATATTTTTTTCTTCTCTAAGTGTATTCAATAATTGTCTTTCTTGCCACATAAGATTAGGTCTCATCTTTGTTTTTTCCTAAGCTCTTTTTCTACTACCCCTTCAAAATTTTTAAGTTGGGGGTGTATTATAGGATTGGCTATACTTTTCTTTTTGAAAGGTTTATTTTCATTCATGTTAATAGTGTTGTCATAACCATTATTTTGAAATATTCATTCAAAATTTTTCTTTCTAATAAATAATTTAAGATCTGTCAGAATTTGACTTATATCACTTTTTATAGTAGGTACAAATTTAAGTCCGTTCATAAATAGTTTAAAGTGCCATTCATTGATTTCAATATAACTGTAATTAAAAATATTAAAATTCTGATATCTATATATATTCTCATTAATAATCTCTATCTCATTATTAATCTCTTCAGTTATATCCTCACCAGTACATTTGTTCATTACCTCTTGTGTTCTGTTGTAGGTTTGTTCCGTATTCTCTCCGAGCGTCTCGGTAAGGGAAAATCCAAAGGGTCATTTAAATCATAAATTTGATTTTCACTTTCCCTTATTACTTGTTGGTTACCACTAAAATTATTGTCATTATTAAAGTGTACCTTGGTATGCGTGTCATTGTACTTCCTAGTATCCGATTTATTAGTATTATTACTATTATAAGTATGATTATAAGTTTCTAAGTCTTCTTGTATATTTCTATCATTTCTCTCCCATCTATCCAGATTGTATTCTCTATATTCACCTTCATAACTTTCCCTGATTTTGGTTTTAGGGTAACATTTCTTTTCTTTATATTCAATAATCTCTCTCTATTTTCTTAGCTTTTCTTCTAGAATTAATATAGCATTTTTCATCCACTTTATTTTTAATATTGTAATATTTGACTTTTTCCATTCTACTGTAAATAATAAATCATTACATTTTTTTTCATTCACTTCTTCTATTTTGTTATATATCTCACTCATATCAATTTCATTGTCCCTGATAATAATTCTCATGATTCCAAAATCACATTCATCAAATTCTTTTTTATAATCCGTTAGACTACTTTCTTTTGTATTATTTGGGTATTTAAATACTCTTAGCCCTTTAGGCTCTATAACCAAACATAAGCATTTCCTTAAATATTCATTATCAATATGCTTAGTTTTATACTTTAACATCAGTTCATACAAATAAGTAACATTGTCATTATAAGTGTTGACTTTTTCATGTCCGTTTCTATGTGAACTTTTCTCATTAAAAGAATCAAGTTCTTTCAACCAGTCTTGACTCATTTTCTTATGCTGTGTGGGCTTCCAGCATTGAAATATAGAA